>NW_022990364.1:122500-126955 GCF_902827175.1 Gymnodraco acuticeps
CCAACACTGCTCACCTGAACTCCATAACAACCAGTAGGATCTCACCTGTTATGATCAAGTGTTTCACATTAATATTTCCTACTCTACACACTCTGGTTATCCAAATCAGGGATGCAAATTCTGATGGGAAATGGATTTATAGTTAGGGGAGGGGTGAAATCTCCTGTGTGTTTTTGTGTATCATCAGCTCCAGGTGTGTGAGCCCCACCTTTATTCTGAGGGAGGGACGGACACACACACACACACACACACTAACACACTAACACACACACTCTGAGACAGGAAAGCCTTGAGTAGGGATGCAGGTTTCTCTGCTTTTTGCCAAACCTGTTGATGCAAAACACAATCTTTTCTCCCAGTGGCTTCAGACCTCCATCGCTTCACACTCTTCGTCATCTTCGAGCTCTCACTGTTAACCATCAGGCCTGCGGAGATATGGGAACATTATCGGGATAGGAGGCGCATTTAGCAGCTGTTTATTCAGATAAACTTCGAAGACTTTTCAAAGTAGATTTTTCCAAGTGTTTCCAAGGGTTAAAAGGTAAGTTTCCCTGTTTTTTTTCAAAGGATATTAACGGTTCGGTCCTGCTTTGGAGATCTTATTGTCAAGTGTAGATAGTTTAAGCCAACAAACATCAAAGTCAATTGTCCTTATAGTACAGAATAACCAAATATCTGCACACGAATGTCTTATAACAGCTATGGCTAATAATCATCAGAAAATGACATTAAAATAAGCTGATTAACACCTGCTTGACCTTATAATAAAAATGGAAATCTTCATTAATTGGTGTCTTTTTAAGCCATCGCTTTTACAAATCTGTACATCTCTGCATTTGACATATTAAGGCGAGAGTAAGGGTAACATTGAGGGTCATATTTACAGAGAGACAATCCCACTAAAGGTCATCTTTGATTCTCTGACGCTGAAACAAAGACTCTGTTTCAGGCTTGGAGGAAGTGACAATCAGATGTGAATATCTCTCACTTTAATCTATGAACGCCCTGCTGCAGTGTTATGCGCTGATGCAGCAGAAAAGTGATACCTTTCATGTCTACTTCATTGTCCCAGCCTCACCTCCATGTTGCATTTGTTTTTCTTTGCTGGTTTCTCACACACTCACACACTCCGCCTTGTTCTGGCATGTTTTGTGAGCTTCTCCTCCAGCGTTGTTACGTCTCAAGCTGTCAAACCACTCTCCCTTTATTTTCTCCACACTGTGACCTCTGTGTTATCCTGTCTTACATTTCATCTCGCTTGTTTTTTTTACTTGTCACTCGACGAGCTGGGAAAGTGCTTGAAGGCAAATATAAATAGAATTTCTGCAAAACGTACTTATGGTCCCAAAAGTCTCCAACAATGTTACAACCTGAAGAAATCTGTCTTTCTTATCAAGATAATGGTTCTGTTTCTTTTGGACGCCCCTGTTGTTGCAATGTTTCCCTTTGCACATGCTTCTGCTAAAATTAAGAAATTGTGGTCGTTTTTTTACTTTTTATTTAATCTCAATTGAATTTAAAGGTGGGGTAGGTAATTCACTTCAGACACACTTTTTGTTATATTCCATGGAATGCTTAACATCCCGATAGCAATGAATAAATTAAATGCTTTGACAATAAATATATACAAATATGTCATCTGTGGAAGCCGTGGCGCTGTAGAAAGCACGACCAATCATCTGAGCCGGCCCGGCTAAAGTAACTGGATGGCCTACCTGCCTGTCAGCCTTCCATCTGTGCACAAACTTATCTCGTGCCCTCATTGGTCATGTGCACGTTCGTGTGTGTTGGAGGAGGGAAGGAAAGTAATCTGTAAGGAAGTCTGAAGGAAGGGGCAGATTTTTTTCGGTTGTGTACTTTCAAATTCTAGCGCACTCGAGTTGGTTTCTCCATTCTTACCTACCCTACCTTTAAGTTATTAGAGAAACAAGGCTAGCAACTTTAGCGTTAGCGTCGGAGAAACACAGATATTTTGCAAGAAGTTGCTTTTTTTCAGTCTTATTACAAATTGTTTATTACCACGTCTGTGTGTAGTGGAGAGGAAGAGATCTATTTCGATAATTTATCCCCATAACAACCTTCTTGTTGTTCTTCATGTCTGGATCTTACGTTTTCTAAGAGAAACAAGCTAAGCTAACGTTAGCTGTTCGCTTGCAGCCCCTCATATGTCTGCCAAAACAGCCTTGAAGCAAGACTGATTTTTAACATGTTTGGTGTTTTAACCGTCTTATATCACCTAGTACAATTATTTTATTAGAGAACCTTTTGTAGATCAGGTTAAAACCTCCTAAACAAAGAACAATGAAGGAAATTAAACCGGGGAAAAGCCAACCAGCAATTTAGGGAATGACGTTGAACTTCACGACTCCATCCACCCAACTTTCTCTTTTGTTGTGGTTTTAATTGAGGTAAAGCTAATGGCAGAAAAGTACATATTGTGCTTTAAAGGAAACTTTAATTTAATGTTGAAATATGTTGTGGTTTTTGTTCCAGGGGGAAACATCTTCCAACTCTAAGGACACGTAAAACCAAAGACTGAATCCCTGAGTGGATTACTAAACTGAACATGGCCTTTTCATCCGAGAAGCACAAATCCCTCTTCCCCCTCGTCCTCCTCATCTTCGTTTCTCTCACCTGTTTATGCCAGTCGACCAACACCAGCTCCTCGAATACAACCAACACAACCCAAACCACTTCCTCTCCGTCCTCAAATGTCACCCTGAAGAGAATACCTGGCTGCAAAACAGGGCTGAACCCCATCTATAGGTAAGACTCTCACAACATTGGAAAAGGCTCTCAAAACGTACCTGTTCTCTCTTGCTTTCAACCTATAATCCTGCACTCCTACCCCCCTTCTTCTACTTATAGCTCAGGACTGTTTTTGTTGTTATTTTTCCTCGTATTTAAAGGGTCTTTGAGCCCTGGGAAAAGCACTTTATAAATACAATACGTTAATACTTTATTGTCACATCAAGTCTGAAATGTTTCTTGCATCACAGCTCCATTTGCAACATCGATCAAGAACAGATATTAAAACATGACATGATCAACCGAAGAGAAACTTGCTCAAGACCCTTTAACGTACATGTTATTATTATTATCTAACAAAGTCAAAGTTATTGTCAATCTTTCAGTTTGTGTGTACGGACAGAGATCGAAATACCGTTTTCCACAATCCCGAATACAAAACAAATATAAAAATATGTATACAATATGTATATCCTATACACGATCAAAGACACATTTATACATATGCACACATTAAGACATAAATAAAAGCAGAATAATCAATATATACAAAATAACAGTCACTTCAATATCTTTGGGAAATGTGCATTGACTTTTATTTTGTATACATTGATTGTTGTGCTTTTATTTATGTCTTAAAACGTGAAATATGATGTGTTATGTATTACTCCAGGTACCTGTGTGACCGGCGGGCAGCGTGGGGCATCGTGCTGGAGACCCTGGCCTCGTCTGGCTTCCTGTTCAGCATCGCTCTGTTCCTCGGCCTCCTCCTCTGGTCCCTCTGGCTCTGCGTCTCCTTCAAGGAGCAGCGCAGCAGCATCGGAGGAACCGTGTTCTCCATGTCTCTGTTCCTGCTCGCCACCGCCGGGATCTTCGCCATCACCTTCTCCTTCATCATCAGACACACCTCTCAGACCTGCCCCACCAGACTCTTCCTCTTCAGCATCTTCTTCTCCCTCGCCTTCTCCTGTTTGCTGGCTCGATGCCTCGCTTTATTGGGTTTTGCAGCGGCTCGAGGGTGGGGGGAACCGGCCCTCGCTTTGGGACTCTTCACCATCCAGGTCAGTGGTGTAAAGGGCAGAGATAGCAAAAGTACACACATCCTTTCCTCAAGTAGAAGTACAGACACTCGTGTTTAAAAATACTCTGGTAAAAGTAGAAGTACTGACTAAACTTCTTTACTCAAGTAAAAGTAAAGAAGTATGGGCTTTGAAATGTACTTAAGTAAAAAGTACCCATAACTAGCAGCTGTTTTAAAAGAGTACCTGACCTCCCTTTATGTTAATCAGTGTGAGAAAAAGTTTTTAGAGAGTACTCGTCCATGGACAAGTGAGTTTGGCAATTTACTTGTCCGAATACATTTTTCACTTGTCCAGAATGGACAAAAATTGGGGCCACTAGAATCTTCTTCTTCGTCATCGTATTTTACATTTTCCCACGGTTTTTACGACACCGCTAACGTAAGTGAGCAGTAAGATGTTACTGCATCACACATAGGGTTGGGTATCGTTTGGATTTTAACGATTCCGGTTCTGCTTTTCGATTCCAGTTATTTTCGGTTCTCGATTCCGGTTCTTTGAGAGGGTAAAAATAAGTCCCATGACAAACTGGGAGAAAAATATAAGAGAGAGAGAGAGAGAGAGAGAGAGAGAGAGAGAGAGAGAGAGAGAGAGAGAGAGAGAGAGAGAGATAGAGAGAGAGAGAGAG
>NW_022990365.1:0-59545 GCF_902827175.1 Gymnodraco acuticeps
TCTTCCATGATCCAGAGACGGATGCAACCAGATAACCAGAGGAAAGGGGTTAAAATGTATCCGGGAATAGTGCCTCCTAAGGCGGGTCGGAGTCCCCTGACAACTCACCCTACATTCCTCCAGAGTCAGAAAAAGTTTAAAGTTAACTTTTGGAAGAACCAGAGAAAGGGGTGAAATTGGTGAAAATGTGTCCGGAAATAGTGCCTCATAATGCAGGTAGAGTCCCCTGGCAACTCCCCTTGCATTCCTCCAGAGTCAGAAAAAGTTAAAGTTAACTTTTGGAAGAACCAGAGAAAGGGGTGTGAAATTGGTTGAAATGTGTCCGGAAATAGTGCCTCATTAATGCAGGTAGAGTCCCCTGGCAACTCCCCTTGCATTCCTCCAGAGTCAGAAAAAGTTCAAGTTAACTTTTGGAAGAGAACCCGCAGAAAAGGGGTTGAAAATGGTGTGGAAAATGTGTGCGGGAATAGTGCCTCATAATGCAGGTAGAGTCCCCTGGCAACTCCCCTTGCATTCCTCCAGGAGGCAAAATAAGTTAAAGTTAACTTTTGGAAGAACCAGAGAAAGGGGTTAAAATGGATCAAATGTGTCCGAAAATAGTGTCTCGTTATTCCGTCGAAACTCCCCTTGCATTCCTCCAGAGGCCAGTTTCAAAAACTTAAGTTTTGTAAGAACCGTGATTGGGGGTCCTCCGGGCAACAATGTATCCGATCCAAAGTGCTCACTCATCGGACGCATTCCTCCATGATTTCCCCATCATGAGAAATAGGCCGTTTTTTTCTAAGTGCTCTCAAAAACCGGGTTTCCGATTTCGTGCAGAAGGTAGCTTGGAAAAGATGAATGAAAATTGTTAACGGAGGAGGGGAGGTCTGAATTCCCCTCTACGTTGAAAAGTGCAACGGGTCAGTGGAAATGTCTCCGGGGCTTCCGCCCGAAGCGCCGAAGGGTTGACCCCCTCACCCGTTGGCACTTAGCCGTTTTTCGAGAATTTTTAAAAACGTAGTTTTTGATGAATTTAAGATATAATTGACCGATTGATTTACTTTTTTTTGCTTTCCACGGGTGGGGGTGCACGGCAGGCCGCATATGAGCTCCCAAATTCGGCCCGGAACCTCCGGGAATTGGGTCCATGTCATCCACATGTGACTCCCCCATCAAATGTACATGAAATGGACACGAGGAAATGTACATGAAATGGACACCAGGAGAGAAGAACCAGGGGTCAACATGGATACAGTTTACCCCGAAATAGTGTCTCTTAAGGCGGGTACCAGTCATGGGAAGATGTCCAGACCCTGACTGGACTTAAGCCGATTTTCATTGGAACTCCACATTGCATTATTCCAGGGACACCAACATACATCCAGGGTACAAGGATGAAGAACCAGGGTCAACATGGATACAGTTTACCCCGAAATAGTGTCTCTTTAGCAGGGTAACAGTCATGGGAAGATGTCCAGACCCTGACTGGACTTAAGCCGATTTGCATTGGAACTCCACATTACATACATCCAGGGTATAAGGATGAAGAACCAGGGGTCAACATGGATACAGTTTACCCCGAAATTGTGTCTCTTAAGGCGGGTACCAGTCATGGGAAGATGTCCAGACCCTGACTGGACTTAAGCCGATTTGCATTGGAACTCCACATTGCATTCTTCCAGGGACACCAACATACATCCAGGGTACAAGGAACAAGAACCAGGGGGCAACATGGATACAGTTTACCCCGAAATAGTGTCTCTTTAGCAGGGTAACAGTCATGGGAAGATGTCCAGACCCTGACTGGACTTAAGCCGATTTGCATTGGAACTCCACATTACATACATCCAGGGTATAAGGATGAAGAACCAGGGGTCAACATGGATACAGTTTACCCCGAAATTGTGTCTCTTAAGGCGGGTACCAGTCATGGGAAGATGTCCCTGACTGGACTTAAGCCGATTTGCATTGGAACTCCACATTGCATTCTTCCAGGGACACCAACATACATCCAGGGTACAAGGAACAAGAACCAGGGGGCAACATGGATACAGTTTACCCCGAAATAGTGTCTCTTTAGCAGGGTAACAGTCATGGCAACATGTCCAGACCCTGACTGGACTTAAGCCGATTTGCATTGGAACTCCACATTGCATTCTTCCAGGGACACCAACATACATCCAGGGTACAAGGAACAAGAACCAGGGGGCAACATGGATACAGTTTACCCCGAAATAGTGTCTCTTAAGGCGGGTAACAGTCATGGCAACATGTCCAGAACCTGACTGGACTTAAGCCGATTTGCATTGGAACTCCACATTGCATTCTTCCAGGCCCATCTATATGCATCCAGGGTACAAGGAACAATAACCAGGGGTCAACATGGATACAGTTTACCCCGAAATAGTGTCTCTTAAGGCGGGTACCAGTCATGGGAAGATGTCCAGACCCTGACTGGACTTAAGCCGATTTGCATTGGAACTCCACATTGCATTCTTCCAGGGACACCAACATACATCCAGGGTACAAGGATGAAGAACCAGGGGTCAACATGGATACAGTTTACCCCGAAATAGTGTCTCTTAAGGCGGGTACCAGTCATGGGAAGATGTCCAGACCCTGACTGGACTTAAGCCGATTTGCATTGGAACTCCACATTGCATTCTTCCAGGGACACCAACATACATCCAGGGTACAAGGAACAAGAACCAGGGGGCAACATGGATACAGTTTACCCCGAAATAGTGTCTCTTTAGCAGGGTAACAGTCATGGCAACATGTCCAGACCCTGACTGGACTTAAGCCGATTTGCATTGGAACTCCACATTGCATTCTTCCAGGGACACCAACATACATCCAGGGTATAAGGATGAAGAACCAGGGGTCAACATGGATAGAGTTTACCCCGAATAGTGTCTCTTAAGGCGGGTAACAGTCATGGCAACATGTCCAGACCCTGACTGGACTTAAGCCGATTTGCATTGGAACTCCACATTGCATTCTTCCAGGCCCATCTACATGCATCCAGGGTACAAGGAACAAGAACCAGGGGTCAACATGGATAAAGTTTACCCCGAAATAGTGTCTCTTAAGGCGGGTACCAGTCATGGGAAGATGTCCAGACCCTGACTGGACTTAAGCCGATTTGCATTGGAACTCCACATTGCATTCTTCCAGGGACACCAACATACATCCAGGGTATAAGGATGAAGAACCAGGGGTCAACATGGATACAGTTTACCCCGAAATAGTGTCTCTTAAGGCGGGTAACAGTCATGGCAACATGTCCAGACCCTGACTGGACTTAAGCCGATTTGCATTGGAACTCCACATTGCATTCTTCCAGGCCCATCTACATGCATCCAGGGTACAAGGAACAAGAACCAGGGGTCAACATGGATACAGTTTACCCCGAAATAGTGTCTCTTAAGGCGGGTACCAGTCATGGGAAGATGTCCAGACCCTGACTGGACTTAAGCCGATTTGCATTGGAACTCCACATTGCATTCTTCCAGGCCCATCTACATGCATCCAGGGTACAAGGAACAAGAACCAGGGGTCAACATGGATACAGTTTACCCCGAAATAGTGTCTCTTTAGCAGGGTACCAGTCATGGAACATGGGGTGATGTATATGGGCACTTGAGCACCAGCAAGACCCCCACCTCCATAACCTTGTGCACCAGGTGAACATGTGTACCCACACTTAAGCACTCCCCCACGGACTAAACCAAGAGGGAACACCGGTCAGAAGTTCGTGCCCCTGGTAACACTGAATAACAACAAAATAGAACCCCCAAGGGTTGCATGTGTGTAGGCATAGTTGGTAACATTTGTCTTGCCCTTGGCAGGGAATTTGCATTGGTAGTTGACATCACATTTACATTGTGCGGACTTCAGTACATTTTAAGGAAAAGTCCCATGTTAACTATGTCCATAAGACAGACATGTTCCTTACATTCCTCCAGAGTCAGAAAAAGTTAAAGTTAACTTTTGGAAGAACCAGAGAAAGGGGTGAAAATGGATCAAATGTATCCGAAAATAGTGTCTCGTTATTCCGTGGCAACTCCCCTTGAATTCCTCCAGAGGCCAGTTCGAAAACTTAAAGTTTGGTAAGAACCGTGATTGGGGGTCCTCCAGGCAACAATTGTATCCGATCCAAAGTGCTCACGCATCGGACGCATTCCTCCATGATTTCCCCATCATGAGAAATAGGCCGTTTTTTTCTAAGTGCTCTCAAAAACCGGGTTTCCGATTTCGTGCAGATGGTAGCTTGGAAAAGATGAATGAATTTTTTCAACGGAGGAAGGGAGGTCAGTATTCCCCTCTACGTTGAAAAGTGCCACGGGGTAGTGGAAATGTCTCCGGGGCTTCCGTCGGAAGCGCCGAAGACTACACCCCCTCACCCGTTGGCACCTAGCCGTTTTTTCGAGAATTTTAAAAAACTTATTTTTTGATGAATTGTGTCCATTTCATCCACATTTAACTACCCATTAAATGTACATGAAATGGACGCGACCAAATGTGGCACCAGGTTCACTGCTGTAAGCAGGGTCCCACACTCACAGGCAGAGATCCAGGGTGATGAACATGGCTTTCTTACCCCGGAATTAGTGTGTGAAAGCTGGGTAAAAGTACTGTGAATACAGGGAGGGAGATAGAGCAGCAGCAGCAGCAGCAGGATGTGACCCAGAGAGCTCCTTACAACACAGAAAAGGTTGAAAATGGATAAATTATAGCTCAAAATGGTGTCTCTTAAGGCGGGTAAGGCCTGGTTACCTGGAGGAAGAACCAGGGGTCAACATGGATAAAGTGTAGCCCAAAATAGAACCCCCAAGTGTTGCATGTGTGTAGGCATGTGTCTAGCCGGTGGCAGGGAATTTGCATTGGTAGTTGACATCACATTTCCATTGTGCGGACCTCAGTACATTTGAAGGACAAGTCCCATGTTAACTCTGTCCATAAGACAGACATTTGCATTACACATGTAAGCTGTTTGTCAATCCCTGGCTGGTATATTTTAGATGGAGAATCAGATTTGCAACCATAACTTTTCTTTTTTCAGCTTTTTTCATAGCGTTTTTAGCAGGTCCATACCGAGGGGGTTGTCCGGCTTTGATCCATGCTTTTTCCTGTTGTAGGTATTCAGCATTCTCATGTTCAACTACAGCTTTTCTATGGGCTTCCGTTGGTCCAGGTTGATCATCTGCTGGAATCAATCCTCTCGTTTGCCACTGCTTGAACAGTTCCTCTATTTGGTTCCATGTCTTCTGTCTTTTAGTGGGAACTGTCCCAGCATCTGACCAGGTGTTTACTCTCGCCTTAATATCTGCAGTTGTGCCTGGCACTGTGAGTGCTCTTAACTTGGTGTCTTCTGGCGACATGTTTTTTAAGTACACGGATAATATTATTAAGTTATCAAAACTGAATTACTAATCCTCTGAATAGTACCTTTGTATTATTTATAAAGATATCCTATGTCATCTGAACTTAACTTTAAAATCTGGTAAAACATTTTTTTACAGAATTTGGATAAATACATTTAAATGTTGTAAAACTGAGAATGGAAAATCAAAATTAGACAAATTAAATAAAAATTATGCAAATTCTATAAATAAATCTAAATAAATGAAAATGAACAGTGTATGGTTTTTATTTTGTAATATGAAAATAGGAATATGGTGCAAATCCAAATAAACCGTGCACAGTGTATACTCAAGTTTATGAAATTATGCAAATGTCATAAAATGTGTTAACTACAATACTTCAATTCAAAGAAACCACATGTAATCTTTATCTGTGTGGTGAAGAATGTATTAACTGTAATACTTATTATGTCCGATAGGGGAGCTATTTTATTTGTAACTCCTCTCAAATGTATCAACTAGTACTTCCAGTTCATAAACCTACTTCCTGTTTATTTCCTCAAAATATAAAGTTCAAATTACTTTCTTTGAAAAGCATGAAAAACAAAACAACTCAATCTACTCTCAACGTTCATCTACACCATCCCTGTGTATTTAATCAGTAGTTACTGGTTGTATCTTTACTCAAAGTATTTCACCATCTAGTAATGCTAACTGGCTAGCTAACTAGTTTAGCAGTATAGCATTAACCTCATGTGACTGGGGGAAGGGGAACACTCAACATCTGCAGATAAAAAACCACACTGCTTGACAATACAAAACAACACAATCTTCATTTATCTTAGCTCTAAATTCTATAGATGCTGACCTTAAAAGCTGATCTCATACCAATCTTGTACACAATTGTTTCGGCTTAGAACATCACACAAAAATATACTTTTTGGCTTAAAAACTCCACACAATATACGTTATTAAACCAGACTACGCAGGTTTAACACATCAAACATATAGACTAACATGAATGGACCCAGTCCAGTGTAAAACAGATCAGGTCTGGTACCTACCCAGAGGTATTTAACACAATGTGGACCCAGTCATATCCCAGATAAAATCTAGTGCCTCCCCAGAAGGTCTTAATACTATGTAATATTCACATTAATCGGGCGGCGCCGAAGATACAACAGAGACAAATAGAAACACTATATACAATCTCCACACCACTCGCAATCACCACGGAATTAAACAGGTAACTGTCTCACCTTTCTTTAGGCCCAGCCAAAAACTCATTTTCTGCAGGCTAGTGTGATGCTAGTTAGCTTGCAGCCTTCCCCTCTTTTCCAGCTCTATCCCGCTTCATAGTCCACCCAGAGACGCCATGTTAGTGTATTCTAGAACCCCGAAGGCAGGAGAGACTGAAAAGAGTCAAGGGAAGCTTATAAAAGTTAACAGCATTTAATTACACAAAAGATGCGGTGGTGTACAAATGAAATGTGCGAGTGGAGGCGCTCTCCTCATCTGACCGGTCAGTCCAGGTCAGCAGGTGGAAGAGGTCAATTATTGGCTTGCTCTTCCTGTTGTCATCGGAGGTCTTCTCCTATTGGCCGGCGTCGTCGGGGGCGGGTCCAATGCAATTCCTGCCTTTTTCTGTTGTTAAATTATATCATTCTGGTGTCTGTGGTTATTTAAACATTCCCTAATAAACGTTATTCAGCGGTAATAAATGAGTGCTAAACCCAGTGTGCTCAGTGTGCTCAGTGTACAACATCACATGTCATTTCACCTTTAATTCACGGTTTGAAAATGCAGCATTTTCCCATTTTACATTTCATCATTCTTCATCATTCATAACATAACATTCTCATTTATCATTTAAGGGTCCTCAAGGGTGGATGTAACACAAATAAAGAATGGAGGTGATGAAAATGCATGTGATGTGAAAAATAGTGATACATTGACAATTGATTTGATACACTTGATTGTCTACCAGACATTTATCATTTACAGCAATCAATTTTTACAACCTGATCTCACCAGAATGCGTGACTCCACCACGACTCCTTAACACCGCATTGCGTGGTGGAGTCACGCATTCTGCTACATTTACGTGTCGGCAACACGCAAAAAACCCCAATGTAAAGTGAATGAGGCTCTTTTGTCGTGGTGCACACACGCATTTCTACAACGTCCCGCAGTGAGCTTTTATTCTATAAAACGTTTTTTAAATATACTATATAGCTTGTAGTAACTCACGGGAGGCTTCTTTTATTTTATTTGTATTCATAATCATTTTTATTTTTCGTCAGAATGTAAAAATTACATTAGTTACGAATTTTTGTTCTCAAAAAACAGTGTGTGTAATACAACTGTGATTTTTATTAAATTAGTTAGTTTTTAAGGAAGGCCAGAGCTTCAGCTGTGTCAAATAGATTGTTCCCTTTAGTTAACGTTATTTAAAAGATAATGATCATGTCCCCTTTATTGTATTTCGAGCGTCCATTCCCATTGGATAACGGAGCATTTTACACCCGGAAGTAAGTATTCTCCTTGCTCTCGATTTTACAGTGATATCTGAACTACTCATCAACTCAAAAACACCAAATGTTCCTTGTTAATTACACAACATTGATTGGTTTAAATTGTGTACAATGCTTTTGTATTTTCCCCCTTCGATTCGGAGAAACGAATATTTTTTCGGAGTTTTTGGATGGCAGAAGACACTACACTACCCAGAATCCTCAGCTATCGTTTGGGACTACACCATGTGCTTAGCTTGACAAGCCCCGTGTGCGCAAAGTTTACACCGAGCGTCAAAAAGCACCTTGAAATGGAATGAAACCCATCGACGGCACACTCTTCAAAACAGGAATCGAACGTGTCCTATCCCCCCCCCCCCCCCCTTAGGTCACAGGCTCCTCCAACAGTGCAACACAATAAAACAGATACACAGAAGAAATAGTGCAATAAGAGTCTATATACAAGTGATTGGAATCTTTTTTTATTTTTTTTAAACCTTTATTTAACCAGATAAAAGCATTGAGATACAATTTCATTTTCAATGCTGACCTGGCCAAGAAGGCAGCAACGTTACACATAACACATAACACACACATATAAAAGAGAACATAACTAAGAAAACAAAAGACAAAAAAGCAGTCACTACATTGTGAATATGATATATTAGATAAATAATTTCTAAGTAGCAGCCAGATGAATGTTATGGATGTTGTTTCTAAGTTCAGGTGTTTAATAGTCTTATGGCCTGTGGGATGAAGCTGTCTCTGAGTCTGGTGGTTTTAGTCCGGATGCTGCGGTACCGCCTGCCAGACGGCAGCAGACAGAACAGTTTGTGGCTGGGGTGATGGGGGTCTTTTATAATCCTGAGGGCTTTCTTTAAGGTTAACGTGGTGTTTTTACTCCACTACATTTATTTTAGTTACTTTACAGATTTGGATTAATGATGTGAAATATAAACAACCCTTAAATCAGACTTTAGTTACACCTGAGTAAAATTCAGGGAAGGTGATTGTCAAGTGCCAACAATCAGGAGAGATATTTGATAGTTGGTGCTTGAGAAGACTAAACATTTATCTGCATATCCGTATAAAGCATATTCATTACTCGTTATTCTCTAATCGTTCATTAAAGACTGTATATAATTGATATTTTGCACATCCCTTTCAAGATTTCAAGATTTTCTAAGGTTTATTGACATAATCATAACTACGGTGTAGTTAGGGTCACAGGTTCCTCAACAGTGCATTACATGACATCTATCAATATGTGTATACCTCCACCATTAAACTGTCATATTTTGCACATGTATTATTCTATCTAACATCTTATAAGAGTATAATAAATATGTATAATATTGGTTAAAATAAGTGCTTCAACATAGTTAACATTGCAGGAAAGTTGATTGTCAAGTTCCAAAACAAACCATGCAATATATATTAGACGTTAAGTACTTTGTCAGGCTTAACATGTATCTGTAGATAGATACCCCCAAAGCTTTTTTCTTATTTAAAAGAAGACCTTAGCCTAAAGTATTATTTAATGTTTAAATAAAGCCTTATTAGTTTGTCTGTTTTGCACATCCTCCTATCAGGCACTAAACTGTTTTATTGTAGATATTATTTACAGTATCTTCTTGATATTTTCTATTCTATATTTATATCATTGACCTTCTACTTTCCCACTATTTTGTATGTACTCTTAATATTTAAATGTTTTCATCAACAGTGGTTTACAAAAATGAAAGACATTAAGAGAAAGGCATTTTAAACAGTCATTAAAAAGCAACATAATCTACCTGCATTGCAATTACTCCAAACGTGTAATAACGTGCTTTAACCAGTAGGAGGTGCGGGTTAAAAAGCTGTCAAGTTTACAGTGTTAACAAAATAAAATATACTGCTGTTTCTGGTTTAGTTTACGACGGAAAAGCGATGGAAAAACCCCACAGCAACACAGAAACTATGGTCTTAACATGACCCAGCGGTCTAGTAGTTAATAAAAAACAATAATATCAAAACAGATTATTACTACTAACTTTATTGTGAAATTAAAACAGAACCGTAAAAGAATAGTTTCCGGTCTATTCTGATGCCCGATCTCTGTAGATAAATAAAGAACTACGATAGATGTGCAATATTTAATGCGGCCAAACCATTTATTACAATGCATTCATGTGATGACTTTCAAAGAGTAAAGCAAGCACTGCTGAATAAAGTATGATTTAATCTTTTACGAAACGTTTTTTTTCATATGGAATGCAGTTGGAGAGGGTTAGGGTTACCAATCACAGAGCTTGAGGACTGATCACGGGGCTTGTCATGGCTAAGCACATGGTGTAGTCCCAAACGATAGCTGAGGATTCTGGGTAGTGTAGTGTCTTCTGCCAGCCAAAAACTCCGAAAAAATATTCGTTTCTCCGAATCGAAGGGGAAAAATACAAAAACATTGTACACAATTTAAACCAATCAATGTTGTGTAATTAACAAGGATAATTTGGTGTTTTTGAGTTGATGAGTAGTTCAGATATCACTGTAAAATCGAGAGTAAGGAGAATACTTACTTCCGGGTGTAAAATTCTCCGTTATCCAATGGGAATGGACGCTCGTAATACAATAAAGGGGACATGATCATTATTTTTTAAGTAACGTTAACTAAAGGGAACAATCTATTTGACACAGCTGAAGCTCTGGCCTTCCTTAAAAACTAACTAATTTAATAAAAATCACAGTTGTATTACACACAATGCACTGTTTTTTGAGAACAAAAATTCGTAACTAATGTAATTTTTACATTCTGACGAAAAATAAAAATTATGAATACAAATAAAATAAAAGAAGCCTCCCGTGAGTTACTACAAGCTATATAGTAGATTTTAAAAACGTTTTATAGAATAAAAGCTCACTGCGGGACGTTGTAGAAATGCGTGTGTGCACCACGACAAAAGAGCCTCATTCACTTTACATTGGGGTTTTTTGCGTGGTGCTGACACGTAAATGTAGCAGAATGCGTGACTCCACCACGCAATGCGGTGTTAAGGAGTCGTGGTGGAGTCACGCATTCTGGTGAGATCAGGTTGAATTTTTAACATCTGTTCAATGTATTTATTTCCACTTTGTAATAACAGTGTTTACATGTGTTAGAAATTAAAATCAATGTTTTGATGGCATAATGTACCTTAAATGTACCTTCAGTTTAAATGCTGTTTTATACTGAAAAACCAGAAAATTATTGTGCACAACCAGTTAAGCTTTTATTCTGAAAATCCTTCATCTCCGGTTAGCATGTGGCTAGTTTACCATTTCTTATAGAGCAGTGCTTCTCAAAGTGTGGTCCGCGGACCACTGGTGGTCCGTGAGTGCCCCCTAGTGGTCCGTGAGTATATTGGTAACATTTCACATTTTAAATAAATAAATACATTTAAGTTTTCCGCACTCTCGCGGGAATATTTCCGCAATGGAGCGAGCTTAAGTTTAACTTTTGATTGCATGATATAGCCCAGATAAACACCTTCATCACACATGTGGCCACTTGTTTGTACCATTTTCAGGCGATTTGTAAAAAACTATGTGTTTTTGGATATTTGTGGAGTTAGGTGGTCCGCGAGTGTTTTTTTATTGGTTAAGTGGTCCTTGGTATGAAAAAGTTTGAGAAACACTGTTATAGAGGTTAATTTAGTAGCGAAATGACATGGAGTGATGCACACCGAAACCTACTGATTTTAACACTGCAACTATAGACGTATTATTATTGCTGAATATTAAATGAAGGTATAGTTTATTTGAATAAAGTTATTGTTTACAGACGTGGGTAAGATGTGACAACATCCGGAATGACCAGAAACCAAACCAGCCGTGAAGTATTTTCTGTATTTTTTAGAATATTAACTACAACGTTTAGAATGTGTTAAAGGAAAAGTGATGAAAGACAATATGAGGAGAAGAGGCGTGTTTAAGTATGTATTGAATGTACAATGCCTGAATCCTCTGTTTAAACGTAACAACGGACATTAAGATGTGGAGGGCCGGCCCGCAGGGAGGAGCCTGCAGAAGCTATATAAGAGCAGCACCTGAGCGGTTCGGCCTCTTTTCTCTGCTAGCGAGGGCCAGAGACAGCTGCTTTTCTGTCGGACAATATCCTGTTTGTGACTTTACCACGCTTTTTATTAATTAAAGTACCAATTTGAAAACATCTCAGAGACTCCATTTAGTCTCCTTTTTAAGCTTCTCTTTCCTGGACGCGAGAATAACCATCACAGTTAACACATGTCTGGATACATTAAAATCTGGATTGAAAAACATTTTAGAGAAGAGTATTTGGACTTATTTTACTGTGTTGTGTGCTGATAACTCAGTAATATAACATGTTTTTCTTTCTTTTTTCTGTACAGGATAACTTCAGTGGAGGCTGTGCAGTTTGGAGCAATTCCCCTTCAATGAGGTGGTCCTGCAAGTGTTGTCATTACTCCACACCGAGCCAACGCACACTAATTGTTCATTACAAACTGAAGCACTGTCATCAGGCAAGGAACTGTCCTCTTCCCTGTGTTTATGCAGACTGTGTGTGCTCCTTCAGGACCGAACCACCCATGAAAAAGCATTTAACTAGAGACCATAGTCAAGCACGTTCAACGCAGGTGACCTCAAGCAGGGCTCGACATTATAAATGGCCCGCTGGCCCGGAAGCACTATTTAGACACCCCGGGCCAGCATAATGTACTTTCGGGCCACTACAAATATTGTTTAAAAAAAAAAGTTTCCTGTGGTATTGGTATTTTGACAAGCAATTTTGTTAAATTGTTTCGTTTATTAACGCTACAACATAGCGTTTCGTGAGTCGCTTGTTGTTGTTGGGAGAAAAGCAAACAGCTGTTTGCTGCGGAGCGCAGTGCGAGCAGGCTCCCGTGAGCGGGACCGCGCTCCTTCACTACAGACTATCGCGCCACCTAACCATTCGCCAAAATGTTTTTAATACCAGCGGTAACCGGCCAAGTGCCGGGTAAAAAACAATCTTCAAATAAAAGAAAGTCACCGGATAAGTTAAAGGAGAGTGACAGGGAGCATGAGAAGAAGAGGGAGAGAAAGTTTCAGCAGCTTGATCGATGGAGTTGGCTTCTAGTGGTGCAGTGACGCATCCTAAATCTCTTTTATAGTCTATCGATTAGATTTATGATTAGAAAATTATGAAAGTAGGGTAGACATGTTGAGATTATCCGGCTGAACAAAACGTGCATTTATCAAACAGGTTCATTTTCCACAGACCTTATTTCCAGCTATTTTCCAAAACCCTGTGGAGAAATCCCATTGCTTTTTGTCGAGGGAACCAGCAGCTTACTTCCTGGTTTTAGGAGGCGTCACTGGCTGCACCTCTCAATATGATGCCAATATAAACAAGGTCTTCTATCTTCAGTAGACTCGACTACTGCAATGGTGTCTTCACAGGTCTCACTAAAAAATCTATTAGGAAGCTGCAGCTGATTCAGAACGCCGCTGCTCGAGTCCTCACTGACACTAAGAAAGTGGATCACATCACTCCTGTTCTGAAGTCTTTACACTGGCTTCCTGTGTGTCAAAGAATAGATTTCAAAATACTGCTGCTGGTTTATAAAGCACTGAATGGTTTAGGCCCAAAATACATTTCTGACCTCCTGCTAAATGATGAACCATCCAGATCTCTCAGGTCTTCAGGGACTGGTCAGCTTTCTGTCCCCAGAGTCAGAACTAAACATGGAGAAGCAGCGTTCAGTTATTATGCTCCAAATATCTGGAACAAACTCCCAGAAACCTGCAGGTCCGCTGCAACTCTGACTACTTTTAAATCCAGGCTGAAGACTTTTCTTTTTGTCGCTGCTTTTAATTGAACTATTCATATCTTAGACTGCACTGTAACTTTTATCCATGTATTTTTTCTTTTAATGTTTATTTTATTAGCTTTTCTTTTTAATGACTAATTTTAAATGCCATTTTCTTAATCTCTTTCATTTTTTGTAAAGCACTTTGAATTGCCTTGTGTTGAAAAGTGCTATATAAATAAACTTGCCTTGCCTTGCCTTGCCTTGCCTTCTGTCGGCTCTGTACATTCCACCTATGCTGACAAGTAAGTGAAGAGTAGACAATATAAAGGTATTGGTTATAGGGAAATGTCCCAGCAGTTTAGAGTAATGAAGGTTCTAATCTAATACATAGCCATTACATTTCTAACTCCTAATGACAGGAAGGCAGAAAGTGCATTATACACATAATAATACTCATAATAATAGCAGACATTTTTTAACAATGACCACAATACCATTATTTTAATAAACCAAATATGAACAATTGAGGAAAATGAGGAATAACTGATGATTCAAATGTTGTAGTACAAGTAGTAATGAAGCTTAGCGCAAGTTCAGACAGGAAGACCTATCACTCCGTATTGCACGTCATGGCAATACTCGCTCCCTGCACTAAATGACAGGGAGCACCACTCCTCAGCTAACCTATCACTCCCCTCCATTTACAAGCCTAATTATCGCACCTGTTAATCCCTCTATATATGCTCTCCCCTTTCCTATCAGCTGTCTTCCAGGTGTCAACGCGCAAAGCTGGTAGTTCACACTCCTCTTACGCCTTAAACACTGGATACGAAAAACAAAAACAAAACAAACGCTCAACATGTCTAATTCAGACTCCTCAGAGGACTTACTTTTTTCGAAGGATCTCGATCCCGTCTCCAATACCCTTTCAGAGGAAGCATCCAACTCTGTAAATCACCGTCGCTCCAGCTCTCGTCTGAGCGCCCGCAGTGGCTCTCGCTCAGCAGAGGCAGAATTCCTCGTCGCCCACCTCCAGAAGCAGGGCATCACACCAGCCCCAGATCTCCTGCTTTCTCAGCTCCGTGAGCTGTCGGACCAAGCCTCCGGCGCGGTCTCCTAGCCCAGGCCAGCAGCCCCAGCCAGCCCCCCCGGAAGAGGGCGCGCTCGCGGCCGCGGGGGCAAAAGGCCTAAAAAAGCGAGTCCTCCAGGAGCTCGCTCGGCCAAAAAATCCTCCACTCCTCAGGCTCACTCCAGCGGTGCTCAGCAGCCCAGCACCGCTCAGCCCGGGAGCTCCGGCATTCAGCCCCCCTTCGACGGCAGACTAGCCAACACTCTGCAATCTTTGGCAAGTTCCATGCTGTTAATAGACGCTCGCCTTCAGTCAATGGAGAGAGGTCAGGCCGGAGCTTCAACCTCTTCCCCCGCCGGGTCAGGATTTGACATCTGGCACGGTAGCTCCATCTTACTCTCTGGCTTCCGCCCTCCCGGCTCCTCTCTCAGGTAGGCCCTACATCCCCCAAGCCGCTAACATCTCCTCACGGCTCCGGGCAAAAATCCTCGACGGGAAAGACATTAATTTGGTCAGCCTCATCCTGCCTTCCCCGGAGTGCGACAAAGCCATCGCCACGGGAGGAAGCATTAATGCGGTATTTAAATCCGCAGACCCCCGGCTCCTCAAAGACCTTTCTATAGGGCAATTCCTGGTAGCTTTTAGCATTTTCTGCGATGTTCTCTGCACAGTTTACCCTGGAAGGAGAGTGGAGTTAGACGCTTATCTGGCCATGATCGGAGATCTTCACATCAAATACTGGAAAATAGTGTTCTATCAATACCACAAAAGCTTCTCTAGCAAAGCAGCGCTACACTTAGCTCATAGCAACATCCGCCTGGACTGGTCCGTGCTGGATACCGAGCTGCTCGTTATGGCTACCGGCGGGCAACAAGTCGTCTCATGCATTAGCTGTGGAGCGCAGGGCCACACCTCTCCGCTCTGCCCTTCAGTACCTCTCTCCGGGTCTAGCATTTTCCCCACGCAGTATTCTGGGAAAATTAAAACAAACCGTCAGTACTTGCAGGGAGGCCCACCCGAGGTCAGTTTGCCCCAGGCGCCAGCTCCCTTTCCCGCGCCAGAATCAACGTGGTGGAAAAACCTCTTAAAACATCACCCCTCGACTCCCATTAACACCACACACTTAGCAGCTGCACTTTCGACTCACCCAAATCCCGTGTTCGTTGATTATCTGTTGTCAGGGCTCTCTCAAGGGTTCAGGGTAGGGGTTCTCTCTCCCCCCTCAGTGACTCTAGTGGCAAAAAACCTGCATTCAGCCGCCAAATAACCCACTATAGTCTCTCAGCTCATTAAAAAAGACCTCAACAAAGGATATTTAATCGGTCCTTTCCATTCCTCTCCGTTCCCAGTGTCCCAAACGACTCGCTGCGCCCTCGCTGCGAGGGGGACCCAAGTTCCCATCAGCAAAAACACGTGGGTTTGCTATCCTGGCTCCAAGATGGTGGAATGAGCTCCCCATTGACATCAGGACAGCAGATAGCTTGCACATCTTCCGGCGCAGACTGAAAACTCATCTCTTTCGACTCCACTTCGAGCGATAGAACTATTAACAAAGCACTTATATGCTAATAAAGGACTGGCTTACCTAAAGCCAGTTGAGTAGCACTTGAAATGTTTGGCTCTATGAAACCTGATGTACTTATATGATTCTGTTTTCTTCAAGGTTGTGTCTTCCTGGTCGAATGTACTTATTGTAAGTCGCTTTGGATAAAAGCGTCAGCTAAATGCAATGTAATGTAATGTAATGTAATGTTCCGGACAAGCCCAATAGGGGTCGCTACACGCAAATACTCCGAGAAGAAAAGGCTCATTTTCGATCTGTCCGCTCCTCGCGCTGGGCCGTTCTGCAGCATCAATAGCCTTATTCCCCCCGAGTATTTTTCACTTCACTACGCTTCAGTCGATAATGCCATTAAGCTCATCAAATTCGCAGGGCAAGGAGCGTGGCTGTCCAAAGCAGATATCACCGACGCATTCAAAATCATTCCCATTCACCCATCTCAGTGGCACATGTTCGGTATCAGGTGGGAGTCCAAATTCTACTTCGCTGTCCGTCTAACCTTCGGGTGCAGAAGTAGCCCTTGTATCTTTAATTCTTTTTCCGAAGCCCTCTGCTGGATCCTCCTGAACATCGTCAGAATCCCCTCCGTTCTTCACTTATTGGACGATTTCCTCCTCATAGATCCCCCTCGGGACAACTCAGGCGACTCTCTAGCAAAACTCAAAACATGCTTTGAGTTAGGCGTTCCCCTCTCAGAAGAGAAAACGCTAGGTCCCAACACACGCCTGGAGTTTCTGGGCATTACACTCAACTCCGAAGACACGGACAAACTGCAGCGCATTCGCGACATCTCAAAAGCCTTCTGCGAGCAACAAGTTATCACCAAGCAGCAGCTGCTCTCCCTGCTCGGGCACCTCAATTTTGCCATGCGTATCATTCCTCAGGGGCGCTCTTTTATCTCCCGGCTCCTGGATACAGCGTCGGCTGCAGAAAACCTCCATGACCACGTCTTTCTAGATGAAGGCTGCCGCTCAGACCTATGGTTTTGGTCCCTCCTGCTCGCACACTGGAATGGCGTCACCTTCTTCTACGACGACCTCGTGTACTCCTCCGACTCCATGAGATTCTTCACGGACGCTGCCCCATCTGTGGGTTTTGGTTTTTTTTTTCAGGGAGAGTGGTTCGCAGGCTCGTGGCCTCCGTCATTCCCCAGCCATGCCTCTTCCTCCGCTCTGCATGAGATCTTTCCGATCGCTGTTGCCTGCCACGTGTGGGGTCACCTCTGGCCCCGGAAGCGGATCTCAGTACTCTGTGACAACCAATCAGTGGTCAGGATTATTAACAAAGCACGCTCCCCGTGCCGTGACATCATGCCGTTCATGAGAAGCATCACGTGGTCTTCCATCACCCACAACTTCCTCATATCAGCTCGTCACGTTCCCGGCCACCTTAACTCAGTGGCTGATTCCCTCTCTCGCTTCCAATTCCAGACGTTCCGGAACCTCTGCCCAGGAGCCAGCACTCAACCTGTCAGGATTCCTCCCCTGCATCTCCTCTCTCTCTCCTAAATAGAAGCCCCCTAGAAAGGCACCTCGAATCAGCCAGGTTTTTTATGAGGAAGGGCTTAGCCGCGTCCACCCTCAAAACATATGATTTTGCTTGCAGAACGTTCGCAATGTTTTGCTTTTCCGTATGCATCACACTTAAACCTGTTCTCATCTCCAACGTGTGTGCCTTCATGTGCTACTGCGCCACTGATCGCCACCTCAAACCCCAATACATCCGGGGCCTCTTAGCAGGAGTGCAGTTTAACGTTCGCTGTTCCGATCCCGGCTTTCCCAGCCTGTTCGCAAACCAGTCAGTCAAACTCATCCTCAAAGGTCTCATTAAAACTTCTCCCCCCGTCTTAAACCGGAGACGCCCTATTACACTCTCCACTTTACGCCTCATGCTCTCCAAACTTAGAAGTGGGTTATTCTCCCCTTATATCGATGCCCCGCACATTGTGTCGCTCGGTGCTTCCGGGATGCCCCGTACGTCCGGGACGCCCCGTACGTCCGGGACGCCCTGTACGTCCAGGATGCCCCGTCCGGGATGCCCCGTCCGGGATGCCCCGTCCGGGATGCCCCGTCCGGGATGCCCCGTACGTCCGGGAAGCCCTGTATGTCCAGGAAGGATGCCCTGGAGGCATCAGATGTTTAAATTCTCACATGTATTAACCTCTCATTTCCATCCATAGATTTCCACTGCATCCCACAAGGTAAGATTCTTCACGTTCAGTACTTCATAGTTCATTCTTTTGGGGGTTCATCGGAAACGGTTCTTCCCTTCCCGATTGATATCCTACAAAACCTGGGCCTAATCGCCAAAACACCATTTCATTCACTTGTCATAAACTGTCATCATTATTGTGAAGGTAAACTTCTGTTGTTGCAATGTTGAGGTAGAATGAAGGAGTCTGGAACCGTTGTTAGCCAAAAGCACTGAAGAGTTTATTGATCACAGTACATTAATTACATACGGCCGGGGAGATCATCTAAGTTTCACACATGCCCAGTGCTCCACCAGCGATCTCTGAACCCAAAAGACACAAAACATCTAACCAACACGAGGAGAGGCGGGCTTCCAGAAAGCCTGCGTATAATCAATTAGCCGATGCAAGACAATGATCTGCTTGTCTCAAAGAGATCCTGCCAGGTCAACCCTCGGACATAGGAGACGCGTTTGACCTGTGACCTCAACCTACAGAGAAGTCTCTGACTGACTACAAGCAGATGTTTGCAGTATCACAGACTCTAAGGAACCATAAAAGACTCTATAAACAGATCAGATGAAAATATTCTCTTACAATTATGTTTCATTTATATAATGTGACCGATAATAAATATGTATTCCATACATCACGTCTCTCCTGATTGAAATGAAGCTTAGCGCAAGTTCAGACAGGAAGACCTATCACTCCGTATTGCACGTCATGGCAATACTCGCTCCCTGTACTAAATGACAGGGAGCGCCACTCCTCAGCTAACCTATCACTCATATGCTCTCCCCTTTTCCTATCAGCTGTCTTCCAGGTGTCAACACGCAACCCTCCTCCACCCCTTCGCCTCCTGCTTTCAACTCAGGGCCAAGCTTAACCTTCTCCCTTCCAACCGGACCTAACCACTTATCACCACCACCAGTGTCTAGACCCAGGGGGGTTCATCGGAAACGGTTCTTCCCTTCCCGATTGATATCCTACAAAACCTGGGCCTAATCGCCAAAACACCATTTCATTCACTTGTTATAAACTGTCATCATTATGTTTCATTTATATAATGTGACCGATAATAAATATGTATTCCATACATCACGTCTCTCCTGATTGAAATGTAGTTAGTGCATAAATTACTATTGCAACAAATATGTTAATTTTCTTCATTATTAGTCGATTTGTTTTGGACGAATGCAGTGGTTACAATGGTGGGGCCAGTGATAATACAATTCCACCGGCCCAGTGGCTTTTTACCCTTAATGTCTACCCCTGCCTCAAGGTTAAATTGTGAACTGTGCAATTTCTCAGAGACTTGTAGTGATACACAGTATTTTGCACATCTAAAAATACACATACACAATAAGGAAACTGTGAAATGTCCCTTCAAAGACTGTAGTTTTCAGTCCAGCGTATACAGTACTTTTCGTGCACATAAGAGCAAGAAACATCACCTCTTGATGGTTGATGATTTCCATACAAACTTGTACTCAAGTCACTTCAAACTCTGAAAGTACAGGATTTGATGAGACAAATTCGGACCATCCAGATTTAACAACAGATGATTACATAGAGGATCAAGACCTGCATGATTTGTTACAACAGAAAGTTGCATCTTTTTTACTGCGTATGCAAAAACAATTTTGCATGTGTCTAAGACAACAACTCAGGAAATGATAAACGAGCTATGTAGCATTAGCTCAGTTGTGGAAGAGTGCACACCAAAAATAATTAGAAGTCTACTGATCAACCACAATTGTGCAGTAAATAGTGCAGTCATCAGTGCTATAACAGAGATAGTTAAAAAAGCAAACCCCCTAAGTTTCCTGTCAAAGGGCGGACCTTTTGGCTCTGAATACAAAAGAGAAACTTTTTACAAGAATAATTTTAAAGTGATTGAGCCGATTGAATATGTTTTAGATGCATCTTCCAGACGTAAATTTGTTTATATTCCAATTCTGAAAGTCTTGACAGAGCTGTTAAATCGTAATAATGTTCTTCTATTTCATGTATTGCATGTTCAACATTTGTATATGGTTTGAAATATATATGCTTGTGCAATACCAAATATTACATCTGGGCAGCTTGTGAAATGTGAAAACGTAGGTCACTTTTAACTTGGACTAACATTATGTAATGTCACTTCTTCATATAGATCGTCAAGGAATTCACCAGGCTGATGTCGATGGACCTCAATTCGCTCTATGAGGGTCTGGACAGCCGCCTGCAGTAATTCCTTCAGTTGTTCAGTCAAAGCGCTTTGAGGGGATCAAAGAAATGACATCCTTAATGGAGAGCCTCGACAAGGATGTAAGTACAGTTCTTTACTTTAAAGTACTTTGAGGCAATAGAGTTGCGTTTCCACATTCATTCATGTGTTCCCGTGTAAACTCAATGTAATTGTTACGACGGGATACAGGGGAAGGACCCAAAAGCAGGCGCCTGATGCAGTTCAATGATTTAATAAACAACATGGTGGTACAAAGGCTTAAGGGATAGTGAGGCAGGCAAGGGTCAGAGAAGGCAGGCCACACACGGAATATGAAGGAATCTATTAAGTTAGCTGTGAGGCGGTTATATAATTCTGATAGCAACGAGCAATATTAATTTATCATTTGTTTTGGCAGGCATCGAACCAAAGGAAGAGGGCAATAGTGTTGCAGGGCCTACCATGGTACATGAGGGAGAATCCTTCAACTATCATTGGGTTGGACTCGTGCACTCCCAGGGTCCACTCTCTAAAGAATATATTGCTCAGTTAGAGAGATGGCCTAGGAAGATGTCTCTGCATCCGTCCCAAAGGACGTCATTTGTCCACTGTTCTAAGAGGAAAACAAATGTATAGCCCCTCTGTGGGTCACACCAATTTATTTTCATTTTCTATTGCTCTATTCTGAGGAAGTGTCTGAGAGACACTAGTGTGTATTTTATGTTGTACAGCAACCATGAACAGAGTGGATATTTCAGTACTGTTTTAATGTTTTAATTTTCTGACTGACAGTTAAGTTTCTCAGTTTCTGGCCGTTTCTCAATGTCGAGTAAAACTGCTGCAGAGCCACTATTTCAAGAATACTACGTCATAGAGTGGCGCAGAATGCTGGGCATTTAACATGCATTTAAACAGTCCTTCGGCGCCACTCGATGACGTAGTATACTTGAAATAGTGGCTCTGCAGCAGGTTTACTCGACATTGAGAAACGGCCAGAGAGATGGCCTAGGAAGATGTCTCTGCATCTGTTCCAAAGGATGCATTTTCATTTTTTGTCATTTGTCCACTGTTCCAAGAGGAAAACAAATGTATAGCCCCTCTGTGGGTCACACCAGTTTATTTGGTTTTCATTGTCAGAGATTGTTCATCCTCAAACCTTTATTGAACTTAATACACATTTTAATAAACGAGAGAGTATTAGCAGCTATTAAATGCTGCTCTAAATATATGTCACAAAAAAACAACAAGTTCAGCCCTGAGGAGATAATTTCACCATTTTACAAATAAAATAAACATTTCTGCCAGTAAAAGAAAGTGTATCTATACAGCACATATCAACAAGGCAATTCAAAGTGCTTTACAAAAAACATCAAAATACTTACGACAAAATGGAAAAGAAACATTTAAAAAACACATTTCAATTCTACGGAAGAGGATTAGGGCCATTAGGGTTTTTTTTTGTTCTGAGAAAAAAGTCAGAATTCTGACTTTAATCTCAGAATTCTGACTTTTTCCTCACAAAAAAATGTTTAATGTGGCCCTAATCCTCTTCCATACAATACATTGAAAAAACATTTATTAAAAAGTGAGAGACACTTGATTACTGGGAGATTTAGCAGATATACGGAGCATTATAACTAAATGCTGCTTCTCCTGTAAAGGCACAACCAAAGTGTAGCCGCGTCACTACCAACATGTTAACCACACAACTGGAAGATATCTCTTGCTTCACTCATGTAATGTCCCCCGAGACCAGAGACATTACAACAGGACAGGAAGTTCTCTCCTCCTACAGAGGACACAGAGACACTGAGGAGTTTAATGACCAGAACCCAAACCCAGCATACAGAGGTTCAGTGAATGTGGTTCTGAAGGTGTGGAGGTGGATCAGTGTGTCAGAGGAGACTCTGTAGAAGGAGAGAGAGCCAGCAGGACGATCCAGATACACTGCTACTCTATGAGAGGAGGAGGAGGAGGAGGAGGAGGAGGAGGAGGAGGAGGAGGAGGAGGGGGAGGAGGAGGAGGAGGAGGAGGAGGGGGGGGGAGGAGGAGGAGGAGAGGCAGGACTGTTTTATTGTTATTGTGCCAGACAGAGTAACAACCATCATGGCAGCTCAGACTCCAGGACTGATCATCCCCTCCAAACCAACACTCCTCTCTGCCTCCTCTCCTGCTGATTCCTCTGGAAGTCACTGATATATAAACCCCTCCTCTCCACTCGACCTCCCAGTAGCAGCGACCAGTCAGAGCTTCTCTACACATCAGCTGAACACAGGAGTCAAACCTCTCTGGATGATCAGGATATTTCTGCTCCTCTCTCACATGTGTCACCTTCCTGTTGTTGTCAGACAGTTTGAGTTGTCTGTATGCTGTGTTTGAGTCCAGTGTGAGTTCACAGGAATCTGATGAGAGAAAAAAACACAGCATCTGTTTATCAGAAAACACATGAGAAGGCTTTTTTCTTTGTTTTTTTTTCTGGTGCTGTTTATTTGTATAAATGTGATAATATATATAATCTTGTCAGTAATGTGATAATGAATACATATCTCAACTGACTGTTTTGTCATCATAATCAACCTAAATCCACACTTACATTTCCTCACATCAGGTTTTAACCTGTGCTCTCCACAATGGTCGGTCCTGGAGGAAGAAACAGTCTGAATGATCAAGGACATTTCACACATAAAGGACTGTGAACATTTCAAACGTCATATTAAGGCATCGTTTAGTTATCAGAGAATACAATAAGCTAAAAGGTGGCAGAAAGGGATGTTTAATGTTATTATTGAAAAGTCTAAATAAATTGGTAATTGGAGGTCAAAAGGACCATTGGCCCCCATTGTTACATTCTAATTGAGGGTTCTAGCGAGATGGTCTCTAGTTTGAATATGCATTATTGTATCTTATTGTTTATGAACAGGTGTTCTCAAGTGTGTTCCACATTTTAACATGATTTAGCCAAGGTTGTAACTTCACAGGTTTAAACCTTCTGGTGGTGCTATAGAATGAAGGTCAAAGGATCACGAGGGATGAATCTTCTGGAAGCCATTCATGTCTGAGCTTGAATTAAAATAATGAAATAGCTTAAAATATCAACATATGTAGTAACTGTTGAGGTCAGTCAGGACCTACATAGAGATAAACATCCCCACACTCTCATTGCGTTTATTGTTGAAATGAGAATTAAGTTTTTGATGTTTCTAAAATATTTTTTCATAAACTTTTTTTGAAGGGATCAGTCTGTTTCCTTACTCAGGCTCTGTAGCTTCTCTGAACAGAATTAAGAGAAACAAGAAGTTCTTCATGCAGTCAGTCGGTCCATACCTGAGAGTCTCCAGTCTGCAGTCTGGATCCTCCAGTAGAACAGAAAGCATCTTCTCTCCTCTGCCTCCTGGATGATTGTAGTTCAGGTCCAGCTCTCTCAGATGGGAGGGGTTGGAGCTCAGAGCCGAAGTCAGAGAATCACAGCCTTTCTTTGTGACCAGACAACCTGACAAACTGAACACACACACACACACACACACACACACACACACACACACACACACACACACACACACCACACACACACACACACACACACACACACACACACACACACACACCACACACACACACACACACACACACACACACACACACAACACACACACACACACACAACACACACACACACACACACACACACACACACACCACACACACACACACACACACACACACACACACACACACACACACACACACACACACACACACACACACACACACAATGTTGACTTTACTCATGGTCACCTTATACTGATGGCCTATTATGCTCTTTACACGAGAACGCAAATGGTTGTATCCGCTAATTTTCTCTTTCGTATAGCCCGTTCGTTCACACGAGGCCGTAACGGAAACGCGGAAACGGACCCCGCAAACCCTTGAATATTGGTGCCCCTTAGTCCAAAGAGTCTCTTTAATAAGTCATTTTAATAATTAAATATATTAAGCCAATGAAATCGTAACGGGTAAACTTAAAATAAATTGCAAAATACTGGCTTAAAGCTCCCGTGTCACGGCCATTTCTACTGATCATAATTCCATTGTTGAGGTCTACTAGAATAGATTTACATTGTTCAATGTTCCAAACTCACTTTGGTTTCTCAGCATCTCTGTATAGTATGTGTATTCACTCTCTGTCCTACACACCTTGGTGGAGCTCCTGCCCCCCCCCCTCCCTGTGAGCCCACTGTGCTCTGATTGGTCAGCTCGCCCACTCTGTCCTGATGAGTCCACCACCGTTACAGCTGAACATCAGTGTTTATGTTTTACAATGGCGTTTGTTAGCAACCAGGAAGTGACACCAGTAAAGACAAACAGATGAGAATGCTGCGTGGGGTCTGTGTGCCGTGTACGCGGGACGTTGCAAGGCTTGCTGCTGTGACCAATTGGTGCATTTGGGAGGCGTTCTGGGGCAGCATAGACAGGTATTTTCTGTGTTATAGTTGTATTCGTTAAAGGGTGCACTTTGAGGGTTTGTGACTCTGCAGACCGTTTACATGCAGAAAAAGCTACATAACACACAAGGGGACGGGTAATAACCGGAAAAGCATGACATGGGACCTTTAAAATAAATCTTAAATCCTGACCTGAGAGTCTCCAGTTCACAGTGTGGACTCTCCAGTCCAGCACACAGGTTCTTCACTCCTGAATCCTGCAGGTCGTTGTTGCTCAGGTCCAGATCTCTCAGACTAGAGGACTGGGAGCTGAGGACTGAGGACAGAGCTTCACAGCTTCTCTCTGACAGCTTACAGCCACTCAGCCTAAAAGAGGGTTTTCATCAGACCAAAAAACCAACACAGTCTCACTCCCTGAACGTCGAGGAGCGACGCTTGGTCAGGGTCCTTTGGCGTGCAGTTGAGACGCGCCGAGTCTCCTTCAGCTTCATAAACGGACGTAAAGAGCTTTCAACTGATTGCGATGTATTCCCATCTGCGGCAGTATTTGACGCTCAGGGAAGCACCGCATCGGTCCATGTTGGCGGCAGTTAAAGGCAATGTGAGCGTCCATTCCCATTGGATAACGGAGGATTTTACACTCGGAAGTGAGTATTCTCTTTATTGTCGATTGATTTTACAGTGATATCTCCACTACTCATCAACTCAAAAACACCAGATTATCCTTGTTAATTACACAACATTGATTGGTTTAAATTGTGTGCAATGCTTTTGTATTTTTCCCCTTCGATTCGGAGAAACAAATATGTTTTCGGAGTAAAGGATGGCAGAAGACACTACACTACCCAGAATCCTCAGCTATCGTTTGGGACTACACCATGTGCTTTGCTTCACAAACCCTGTGATTAGTCCTCAAGCTCTGTGATTGGTTGACCTCCAACTGCATTCCATATAAATGAAAAAAACGTTTCGTAAAAGATAAAATCATACTTTATTCAGCAGTGCTGTTTTAATTTCACGATAAAGTTAGTAGTAATATTTTGTTTTGATAATATTGTTTTTTATTAACTACTAGACCACTGGGTCATGTTAAGACCATCTTTTCTGTCTTGCTGTGGGTTTTTTGGCCACATCCAGGGAGCTGTATGATGGGCAGCCACCGCTCACTCCCAGTCCCAGCAGAGTGCGGCGCATTCCCGGACATCTGGAGGACTTCGAGCTCAGCTACCAAACATCAACCTCTTTATCCCCCCCATATGAGGCCAGTCTCATCACCGAGACCAGCATATGACGAGTCGCCCCGCCAAGGAGGACATGTCGGTTACCCTGTAGCAGCACATCACCCTGTTGGCACTCCAGATCACAACTGGCAACGATTAGAGGCACGCTGGCAGACGATTAGCAGGCAGATGCAAGAGCTAGAAACTGAAATGGACAAGGTAAAGATCATCTCACATCCACAAAGTGCCCTGGCTTACCCTTCATACCACAACACAAAACAACATAACAAACGAACATCCTGAAACACCATAACTCCTGTGAACAATTAAAGTTTGGATATCTACACCCCCTGGATTGCTGCAATCTTTTTGACAGAAGATTTAGGCCAGACTTTTACACCAGCATTCTTTATTCATAATTTCACAAGTGGCCATAGCGCAGCTTGTATAACTCCGCCTTTGTGTTACAAATATCAAAACAATAACTAAATATATTCTTCGTAAACTAAACCGGAAACAGCAGTATATTTTATTTTGTTAACACTGTAAACTTGAAAGCTTTTTAACCCAAACCATCTAGCACGTTATTGCACATTTAGAGTAATTGCAATGCAGGTAGATTGTGTTGCTTTTTAATGACTGTTTAAAATGCCTTTTTCTTAATGTCTTTCATTTTTTTAAAGCACTTTTGAATGTGTTATATTTGATGAAAACATTTAAATATTAAGAGTACATACAAATTAGGAGGAAAGTAGAAGGTCAATGATAGAAATATAGAATAGAACATATCAAGAAGATACTGTAAATGATATCTAGAATAAAACAGTTTAGTGCCGGATGTACAAAGATATTAATAGGAGGAGGTGCAAAATAGACAAACTAATTAACCTTTATTCAAACATTAAGTAATACTTTAGGTTAAAGTCTTCTTTTAAATAAGCAAAAAGCTTTGGGGGTATCTACAGATAAATATTAAGCCTGACAAAGTACTTAACATTTAATATATTGCATGGTTTGTTTTGGGACTTGACAATCAACTTTCCTGCAATGTTAACTATGTTGAAGCACTTATTTTAACTGATATTATACATATTTATTATACTCTTATGTATGTAGATAGAATAAGACATTTGCAGAATATGACAGTTTAATGGTGGAGGTACACACATATTGATAGATCTCTTGTTGAGCTTAAACGGCTAAATCGCTTTTGAGAGATTTTAAATCTCAGATCTGCTCAGGCAAAACCTGCTTCACAGGTCTCAGCACTCAAGCCTGCATTATTAACATAGGCAGGGCCAGTCTATTGTCGCCCATCAGCTGTAGATAGTTAACTAATTAGAGGGGCGTGGCCCTACAGCTGTGAGAACTCAGCAATCAGGCGTCCATTTTAGGTAGCTCTTTCCTGGAGCTTCAGCTTAAGCGTCAGACAGCCGAAGACTGACAAAGACATTAGAGTCCTACGGGAGTCACGAGGGAGGCAAAGAGGAGGCAAATCCTACTCTGATTGTGCTGGTGTCTTATTTCTCTTTTCTTTAGTTTTCTAGCCCCTCATGCTATAATCATGTGTATTTTCTCCATTCCTGTTCATGCGTCTTCTCGCAATTATCACTGGCCCCGTGTATCTCCTAATCGATATAACCGGCCTGCTCTCATCTATCCCACATGCTCCACTGAGATCCAACATCTAGTTTCAGGTGGCCTGTGGAATTGCCAGTCAGCTGTTCCTAAGGCTGACTTCATCTCTGGCTACGCCTCCCTGCAGTCTCTGGATTTCCTTGCTCTCACTGAGACCTGGATTACTCCATCCAACACATCCACCCCAGCAGCTCTCTCCACTGCATATTCCTTCTCCCATACACCCAGACCCACTGGCAGAGGAGGTGGCACTGGTCTCCTGCTCTCTCCCAAATGGAGCTTTTCCCTCTTCAAGCTACCTAACTTCACTCCTTCCACCTTTGAGTTCCATGCCGTCACAGTAACCCATCCTATACAGTTAACCATTGTTGTTCTCTACCGTCCACCAGGCGCCTTGGGGTACTTATTGGAGGAATTAGATCATCTCCTCTCACACATCCCTGAAACTGGCCCTCCCGCTGTACTTCTCGGAGACTTCAACCTCCAGACGGGGAAGATAGACGAACTAACATCACTGTTAACCGCCTTTGCTTTCTCACTGTCTCCGTCCCCACCGACTCATAAAGCTGGCAATGTCCTTGATCTCATATTCTCAAGGAACTGCGCTACTTCTAACCTCTCTGTAAACCCGCTCCACACATCCGATCACTTCTTCATTTCATTCTCTCTACCCCTTTCCAAACATAACAAACTAATCTCTTCTCATCCTGCACTTGTCCGCCGTAACCTTCGCTCCCTCTCCCCCTCTACCTTTGCCTCGTCGGTGCTCTCAGCCCTCCCTTCCTCTGACTCGTTCCAACTCCTGCCTTCAAACTCTGCTGCAGAAACTCTCCTCTCTACTCTCTCATCCACTCTGGACTCTCTCTGTCCTCTCACATCTCGGCAGGCTCGTCAGTCCCCTCCTGCTCCCTGGCTAAATGATGCACTGCGTGCTAATAGAACCGTCCTTAGGGCAGCAGAGCGGAAACGGTGGAAATCCAAACACCGTGACGACCTCCTAACCTATCAGGCTCTCCTCTCCTCTTTCTCTGCTTCGATCTCTCAGGCAAAAAGCACTTTCTTTCAAGATAAGATCCAATCTTCCTATTCCAATCCCAAAAAACTATTTTCCATCTTCTCCACCCTCTTGGACCCTCCAAAAGCTCCTCCCCCCTCCTCACTTCTGTCAAGCGACTTTGTTACCCACTTTGAAAAAAAGGTTGATGATATTCGCTCTTCTTTTTCTGACTCACCTTTACTCACCGCTGGGTCACCAGACCCTCCTTCCACCAACACACTAACCTCCTTTTCCCCTCTCTCTCCAAGTGAGGTTCTTACCCTCATTACCTCTGCCCGCCCTACCACCTGTCCTCTGGACCCTATCCCTTCAAACCTCCTTCAGACTATCGCTCCTGATATTCTACCGTTTCTCACCCATTTCATCAACACTTCTCTAACTTCTGGTCACTTTCCAAACAGTCTCAAGGAGGCAAGAGTAAACCCTCTCCTAAAGAAACCCACTCTCAACCCGTCTGATGTTATAAACTACAGGCCTGTCTCTCTCCTCCCGTTCCTGTCTAAATCACTTGAACGCGCTGTCTTTAAACAACTCTCCTGTTATCTCAATCAGAACAACCTTCTGGATCCGCACCAGTCTGGTTTCAAGGCAGGTCACTCCACAGAAACTGCTCTCATTGCTGTCACGGAGGAACTGCACACTGCTAAAACTGCATCCCTCTCCTCTGTCATCATCCTGTTGGACCTGTCTGCTGCATTCGACACGGTGAATCATCAGATCCTCCTTCGCACTCTCCAAAAACATGGAGTTTCAGGCTCTGCTCTTTCCCTCCTCACCTCATACCTACAGGGTGACTTGGAGAGGGTCCGAGTCCGACCCTTGTCAATTAACTACAGGGGTCCCTCAGGGCTCTGTTCTTGCTCCCCTCCTCTTCTCCCTGTATACAAACTCGCTCGGATCAGTCATTAGCCCGCATGGTTTTTCTTACCACTGCTACGCTGACGACACCCAATTAATTCTGTCCTTTCCCCGCTCAGAGACCCAGGTCGTCGCACGCATCTCTGCTTGTCTAGCTGACATCTCTCAGTGGATGTCTGCTCACCACCTCAAGCTCAACCTTGACAAGACTGAGCTGCTCTTCCTCCCGGGAAAAGATTGTCCCACTCTTGACCTAACAATCAACATCGGCACCTCAGTTGTTTCCCCGACTCAAACAGCAAGGAATCTGGGTGTGACCCTAGATAACAACCTGTCCTTCACTGCAAACATCGCTGCTACAACCCGCTGCTGCAGATACACGCTTTACAACATCAGGAAGATACGTCCCCAGCTGACACAGAAAGCGACTCAGGTTCTGGTCCAGGCTCTCGTCATCTCACGCCTAGACTACTGCAACTCCCTCCTGGCTGGTCTACCTGCATGTGCCTTCCGACCTCTGCAGCTCATCCAGAATGCAGCGGCTCGTCTGGTCTTCAACCTTCCTAAATGTTCCCACACCACTCCGCTCCTCCGCTCCCTTCACTGGCTTCCAGTAACTGCTAGAATCCACTTCAAGACACTGGTACTTGCTTACCATGCTGCGAATGGATCTGGCCCTTCCTACATCCAGGACATGGTTAAACCGTACACCCCAGCGCATGCACTCCGCTCTGCATCAGCCAAACGACTCGCTGCACCCTCGCTGCGAGGGGGACCCAAGTTCCCATCGGCGAAAACACGTGCGTTTGCTGTCCTGGCTCCAAGATGGTGGAATGAGCTCCCCATTGACATCAGGACAGCAGATAGCTTGCACATCTTCCAGACTGAAAACTCATCTCTTTCGACTCCACTTCGAGCGTTAGAACTATTAACGAAGCACTTTTATACTAATAAAGGGCTGGCTTACCTAAAGCCAGTTGAGTAGCACTTGAAATGTTTTGGCTCTATGAAACCTGATGTACTTATATGATTCTGTTTTCTTCAAGGTTGTGTCTTCCTGGTCGAATGTACTTATTGTAAGTCGCTTTGGATAAAAGCGTCAGCTAAATGCAATGTAATGTAATGTAATGTAATGTTGAGGAACCTGTGACCCAAGTTTGTCATCATTGCATAACTACACCGTAGTTGTGCATATGATATGTCAATACACCTTTGAAAATCATGAAATCTTGAAAGGGATGTGCAAAATAGTCATTATATACAGTCTTTAATGAACTAGTAGAGAATAACGAGTAATGAATATGCTTTATATGGATCTGCAGATAAATGTTTAGTCTTCTCAAGCACCAACTATCAAATATCTCTCCTGATTGTTGGCACTTGACAATCACCTTCCCTGAATTTTACTCAGGTGTAACTAAAGTCTGATTTAAGGGTTGTTTATATTTCACATAATTAATCAAAATCTGTAAAGTAACTAAAATAAATGTAGTGGAGTAAAAATACCACGTTAACCTTAAAGAAAGCCCTCAGGATTATAAAAGACCCCCATCACCCCAGCCACAAACTGTTCCGTCTGCTGCCGTCTGGCAGGCGGGTACCGCAGCATCCGGACTAAAACCACCAGACTCAGAGACAGCTTCATCCCACAGACCATGAGACTATTAAACACCTGAACTTTAAAACAACATCCATAACATTCTTCTGGCTGCTACTTAGTAATTATTTATCTAATATATCATATTCCAATCACTTGTATATAGACTCTTATTGCACTATTTCACTTTTTACTATTTTTCTTTTTGTATTTACTTGCACTATTTCTTCTGTGTATCTGTTTTATTGTGTTGCACTGTTGGAGGAGCCTGTGACCTAAGGGGGGGGGGGGGGGGATAGGACACGTTCGATTCCTGTTTTGAATAGTGTGCCGTCGATGGGATTCATTCCATTTCAAAATACTGTTTGACGCTCAGCGTGAACTTCGCGCACTGCCACTCCAACATCCAATCACAGAGCTTGAGAACTAATCACGGGGCTTGTCAAGCAAAGCACATGGTGTAGTCCCAAACGATAGCTGAGGATTCTGGGTAGTGTAGTGTCTTTTGCCATCCTACACTCCGAACAAATATTCGTTTCTCCGAATCGAAGGGGAAAAATACAAAAGCATTGCACACAATTTAAACCAATCAATGTTGTGTAATTAACAAGGATAATCTGGTGTTTTTGAGTTGATGAGTAGTGGAGATATCACTGTCAAATCAATCGACAATAAAGAGAATACTTACTTCCGAGTGTAAAATCCTCCGTTATCCAATGGGAATGGACGCTCACATTGCCTTTAACTGCCGCCAACATGGACCGATGCGGTGCTTCCCTGAGCGTCAAATACTGCCGCAGATGGGAATACATCGCAATCAGTTGAAAGCTCTTTGCGTCCGTTTATAAAGCTGAAGGAGACTCAGCGCATCTCAACTGCACGCCAAAGGACCCTGACCAAGCGTCGCTCCTCGACGTTCAGGGAGTGAGAGTGTGTTGAAAAAACAAGTAATACAAGAAAAAGAGAGCTCAGAGGACCCTTACTTTAAACTATGTTACACCTACCTAATAGTTTCCAGAGAACAGAGTGGACTCTGCAGTCCAGCACACACGTTCTTCACTCCTGAATCCTGCAGGTCGTTGTTACTCAGGTCCAGATCTCTCAGACTAGAGGACTGGGAGCTGAGGACTGAGGACAGAGCTTCACAGCTTCTCTCTGACAGGTTACAGCCGCTCAGCCTGAAGGATTTTTTTTAATAAATAAAAAGGATTAAGTATTATTTCTCATCTATGACATAACAACTAGTTGGATAATGTTTCTATTTATTTTATTCATCCACTCACACAGCTTTCCTGGAGGCTTTGACCACTGGCAGCAGCCACAGAAGAGCCTCCTCTGAAGCAGAGTATTTCTTCAGGTCAAACACGTCCAGATCTTCTCCTGATGACAGTAAGATGAAGACCAGAGCTGACCACTGAGCAGGAGAGAGTTTGTCTGTGGAGAGACTTCCTGAACTCAGGGACTGTTGGATCTGCTCCACTAGAGAACGATCATTCAGTTCATTCAGACAGTGGAACAGGTTGATGCTTCTCTCTGGAGACAGATCCTCATCCATCTTCTTCTTGATGTACTGAACTGTTTGCTTTTTTATCTCTGAGCTACTTCCTCTCTTTGACAGCAGGCCTCGTAGGAGTTTCTGATTGGTCTGCAGTGAAAGACCCAGGAGGAAGCGGAGGAACAAGTCCAGGTGTCCGTTGGGACTCTGTAAGGCCTGGTCCACAGCACTCTGGTAGAAACGTATTAATTTGCCCTCGTAATCTTTACGCCGTTGGTAGGAGGGTTGTTTCTCTGCCAGCAGGTTGACTCCAGAGCTGATGAAGGTCAGATGGACATGAAGAGCAGCCAGAAACTCCTGAACGCTCAGATGGACGAAGCAGAACACCTTGTTCTGGTACAGTCCTCTCTCCTCTCTAAAGACCTGTGTGAACACTCCTGAGTACACTGAGGCTGCTCTGATATCGATGCCACACTCTGTCAGGTCGGACTCATAGAAGATCAGGTTGCCTTTCTGCAGCTGCTCAAAAGCCAGTTTCCCCAGAGACTCCATCATCTTCCTGCTCTCTGTACTCCAGTGTGGATCTGTCTCAGCTCCTCCATCATACTTGATGTTCTTCACTTTGGACTGAACCACCAGGAAGTGGATGTACATCTCAGTCAGGGTCTTGGGCAGCTCTCCTCCCTCTCTGGTTTTCAACACCTCCTCCAGAACTGAAGCAGAGATCCAGCAGAAGACTGGGATGTGGCACATGATGTGGAGGCTTCGTGAGGTCTTGATGTGGGAGATGATGGTGCCGGCCTGCTCCTGATCTCTGAATCTCTTCCTGAAGTACTCCTCCTTCTGTGGGTCAGTGAACCCTCGGACCTCTGTCACCACGTCCACACACTCAGGAGGGATCTGATTGGCTGCTGCAGGTCGTGTGGTTATCCAGAGGCGAGCAGAGGGAAGCAGCTTCCCCCTGATGAGGTTTGTCAGCAGCACATCCACTGAGGTGGACTCTGTGACATCAGTCAGGATCTCAGTGTTGAGGAAGTCCAGAGGAAGTCGACACTCATCCAGACCGTCAAAGATGAACACGACCGGGAACTGATCGAACCTGCAGATTCCTGCGTCTCTGGTTTCAGGGAAGAAGTGATGAACAAGTTCCACCAAGCTGTACTTGTTCTCTCTCACCACGTTCAGCTCTCTGAAGGTGAATGGAAATATGAACTGGATGTCCTGGTTGACTTTGCATTCAGCCCAGTCCAGAGTGAACTTCTGTGTTAAGACTGTTTTCCCAATGCCAGCCACGCCCTTTGTCAGCACTGCTCTGATTGGTGCATCTCTTCCAGGTGAGGCTTTAAAGAGGTCTTCTTGTCTGATGGGTGTTTCTGGTCTGTGTGGTTTCCTGGATGCTGTTTCAATCTGTCTGACCTCATGTTCCTTGTTGACCTCTGCAGACCCCCCCTCTGTGATGTAGAGCTCTGTGTAGATCTGGTTCAGAAGGGTTTGGTTTCCTGCTTTAGCAATGCCCTCAAACACACACTGGAACCTCTCCTTCAGCGTGGATTTGAGTTTACGTCGGCAGACTGCAGCAGCAGTTCCTGAGTAGACAAACAAGAAATGTGATTAAAAAGTAAGTAAGATGTCAGTCAGCGTCAACAAAATACATAACATTTGGTAAAGTGATTCATTTGCGCGTTAAGGTTTCCAGATGAATGGTGAACATTAACATTCACGAGTTTTATATCATCATAGTGTACTGTATACTGTACAGCTAGTTTATTAGTAATATACCCAGAAAACAAATATTTACAGCGCAACGTTTTGTTCTCCTTATTGTTGCTTCCTTATTGAATGTTTTAGTACCAGTACTAACCAGTAAGCGTATGCACTGATTAACAAGACAACGTTATATAAAGTGAAACTCCTCCCATCTTCCCTCCACCTCCTCTCCATCATGTTCAATGTGTTAAATCCTCTTACTGCTCTGCAGACGGTCAGCCAGCTCCTCCTGCTTCATGCTCCTCAGGAAGTGCAGTGAGACGTTCAGAAAGGCCTCTCTGCTGCTCCTCTGCTCTTCATCCTCACCGTCCAACACCTCCTCGTCCTGACTCTCTAAGCATTCTGGGTCATCTGAAGTCAGGACTGTCTGGATCTTCTTCAGCTCGCTCTTCACAAAAGTAATGATGTTCTCCTCCAGCAGCTGGAACAGAATAAAATGTAGCGTGAATCAGACATGGAGACGGCTCTGACCCCTCAGAGTAACGGCTAACTTCCTCTAAATAGGAGATAAATGCAGAATACGTTGTAATGCGAGAAAGGAACTTTGACCATTTGGTATCCAGCACCGAGGTGTGACTTGATGTTTCACTGTTCGTAACAAATTAATATAATTAAATGCAAGCACACTCAGAATAAAGTATTATTTTTTATTTTTTTATGTTTTCGGATTTCATATTGCATAAACACCATATCCAATGTGTGAAAAAGCACACGTCCGATCGTCCGGGACGTGTTATTTACAATATCGGACAAGTACATCTTTCCATTGACGTGTCCGACGGACAAGTGACGTTTTTTGCCCTTATTTATCGACCAATGATTGACAAACTCAGCTTACCAAAGGCAGAACTCATTCTCAAATTGTCCGTGTCCGCCATTGTTGCTTGCGAACGCTTCACGTTTCCTTCTTTGTCATGTGTGATTAGGGATGGGTACCGGGCCCCGGTATTAATTATTAAAGTGTGGTACCGTTAAGCTCCGACGTTATCGGTCTTTTTATCGGTACTGGAGACATTTCAAAAATATATGTCATATCTATTATTATATAACATTATATTGCAGCAGACCCGGTTCTACGCGGGTGCATAAGGGGCATTGCACCCTCAGTTGAGTCGTTTTGCACCCTCAGTTGAAAACTGAAAAGTGATAAAAAAAAAAATTATAAGTGAAAAATATTACATATTAACAATAATAATAATAAGAAGAAGAATTTAGTTGAAATAAAATAAATTGTAATTGTGGTTAAATAACGTTGTCTGCTGCATTTATTTGGTCAATTTAAACGGTAAGTAACGTTATTATGTCAGGTGCGCGTGACCTGTGCCGCTGCACAAGGTGCTTACACAGCAGTCAATGATGAACATGAGAAAATGGTTGAAACAACCAGCCCTTATCGCCAGCAGTATGACTGCATCTACTGCAGGTAGGTTCAGATCATGGGGACATTACGTTACCCGTGGCCACTGTCGTGGACACTATCGTCCTCCCGCCCGACTCGCCGGCTTTGCCCGCCTCGCCCACGGAGGCGGAGCAGCCGGAGCCGTCTTCGTTGCCCCAAACACCGACACCCCTCGGCGGCCCGCAAGTGCCAGAGGACCTCGGCAAAACAGAGCCTGCAGGTATTGTGCTTCCCCTTTAAGAGGGCCTGCAAAGGGTTTTGGGTTTTGCACGGTATGTCCATAAATGCTTGCCGTAGTTTCCTGTTTCTATGGAGCACATGGGTTGTTTCCTGTCAACTAAATCCTTGCTCAAATCCTAGGGTCTTTATGTCTGTAAGTACCATTCCATATATTGTCCGTGTATACTTCGTTGCACATTTAAATTGATTATATGCAAACATGAAGAACAATGAATGAGGCTAAACGTGTTAGCCTGTGAACAGCAGTGGAAATGTTTGTAGCATTTATGCTAACAGGTACTCTGTTGTTTGGAATGTTTGTTTTAGTCTTGTTTCTTTGTTTCTTTAGTGTTTAATGTGACAACGTCTTATGACTTTGGGTTTTGTTTGTATTTCAGTTTTACAAAATGGAAATGATAATGGAACTTAATCAGTAAACATCCAAAACTGAGCTGCTGTCTCCTGGGTGTTTATTTCTGTGTTAAGCTATCTGCCAAGCCGGCAATCCGAAAAGTATTCTTGCTAGGGCAGAATATATTTAAAAAAAAGTACCCAACTCGCCTGTTCAGTGGGGTGAGGCGCTCATTTTGCAGCTCATGGTTTCAAAACAGAGATTGGCTGGAATATTCATGTACAAAAGATGCCATCTTCTGCATGTAGACATTTCGGTTCAAGTAAGTCAGATGCCTTCACCACAACTGGCTACAACAACTGGCGCCATGCTCTTATAGGCTACGTGATAAGGGACTGGGAAGGCATGAATCAAGCAAAGAGCGCATAGATCCATAGATCTCTTCATGTTGCTCTCAAAGTGCACCAGATTGAAGCTTTTAACTTCAATATTTATAAAAAAATCTTCCAGAGGGAACATGCCCCCAAACCCCCCTAGAGGAGGTGAGGACCCCCCTAGAGGAGGTGAGGACCCCCCTAGAGGAGGTGAGGAGGTGAGGACCCCCCTAGAGGAGGTGAGGACCCCCCTAGAGGAGGTGAGGACCCTCCTAGAGGAGGTGAGGACCCCTCTAGAGGAGGTGAGGACCCTCCTAGAGGAGGTGAGGACCCCCCTAGAGGAGGTGAGGACCCCCCTAGAGGAGGTGAGGACCCCCCTAGAGGAGGTGAGGACCCCTCTAGAGGAGGTGAGGACCCCTCTAGAGGGTGTTAGGTCCACTCCCCACTTATAAAAATAGCACTTTACCACTGTACCCTCTCTAATCTCAGATGCACCCAGTCATTTTGTTCTGGAACCGGGCCTGATGATATCTACATCTGAACCTTTCCTTTTGCCCTCCTTCGGCGCATCCTTTCCTCCTTCCTTGTCTCCTTTCCTTATATTTCCTGTATTGCAGTCTTAGTGTCGCCAACTCGTTTCTAACATGCAATAAGACTATGTCTGTGTGTGAAGGGGCGGGGCAGTTTACACACACACAGCTGCTACATGCATGCAACACATATGCACACACACACACACACACATGCGCACATCCACACACACACACACACACACACACACACACACACAAAGTGCGATAAGAGTTTAGTAAGGGCGGTAACACAAGCGATTTGTCTAAACAACACATTATGTCCCGTAATGTTCCACCACCACCTCAATCTTCCTCCAGAAGAACCGTTAGGCCTTTTGCAGCATACCTGTATGCCCCGGCCACCTGTGTTGCTCCGTACCACTGTGTTACTGCAGTAAATACTTGTTTTTTATTCGTTTTTTTACAGTTCTGTAAGTTCACATTATTTACAATTTGTTTAGTTAATTTACCTTTTTTGTTCTCAAAAGAACCGATAAGAGTACCGTTAAAGGACCGGATCCCGGAACAGAGATTTGTGGCCAATTCACAATTGCATTTATTTTATAGGCCTGAATTAGACAAGCAGTTCCTTTCCGAATTTTGATATTGATATAATATTGGTAATCTAATTGATTGCCGATGTTCTTCTTATGCAGTTGACCCTAGGGAAAGTGAGACAGCTGCAGTTATGGCTTGACCCGGGAATCTAGCCGGTATACAGTATATGAGCATAGATGTATAATTTATCTGTAGGCTACAAGGGTGGTCCGCTTCGTGGGCCGGTGTGTGGGCCGGTGCGTCTGAACGTCCCGGGCTTAATTTGTGTCCCAGTCCGCCCCTGATTGCGGCTAAAACATCCAATCACCGAGCTTCAATGATGGCTGAGGATTATGGGTAATTGGATGTTTCTGGCTGTCCAAAACGCTGAAAAAAGAAATGTGTCCGTCAGAATTGAAAGGGAAAAACACAAGAGCATTGTAACCGATGTAAACCAATGAATGTTGTGTAATGAGCAAGGACACACTGGTGTTTTTTAGATGATAAGTACTGCAGATATCACTGTGAAATCAATCGACAGTGACGAGATTACTCATTTCCGGGTGTATGCAGCGAGAGCTGCGTCCCTAGCAACCACGTTACTATAGAAACGCAGACACCGGAAATACTGTTTTCACGGCGAGAGATGTCGATAACTTCACATGGACACCTGCCAATCTAAAACCTCTTTAGTAACATACGTAGTATGTTTCTCTGCGAGACCTGAACCAATCTTCGTATTCTCCACAAAGAGTTGTGTTATAGTGAACCAAATGTCGTGATGGAGGCTCGCTCGTCAACATCCGGTATTTCTCCAATGGTGGGCCATGTTAACAATCCTGTGTAACTGTGTGACGTGTTGAGGGGGTGAAACCGTGTCCTCCTGACGTCTCCCAGCGTTGACCAACGTGACATTTTCACGTCTTGCCGTGATACTTTGTTGGGTTAAGCTGTGAAGGGTGTGTGTGTTCGTGTGTTAGCGTACTAATGGTATACATGTGTCAGCTCTCTCTATTGAACAGCTTTTAGAGCATGAATAGGTTATTGAAAAACATGCATTTCATTTATTGTTTATTTTTATTCCACTCCTCCTAACCCCAGCTCTCCCCCTAACCCCAGCTCTCCTCCTAACCCCAGCTCTCCTTCTAACCCCAGCTCTCCTTCTAACCCCAGCTCTCCTCCTGACCCCAGCTCTCCTTCTAACCCCAGCTCTCCTTCTAACCCCAGCTCTCCCCCTAACCCCAGCTCTCCTTCTAACCCCAGCTCTCCTTCTAACCCCAGCTCTCCCCCTAACCCCAGCTCTCCTTCTAACCCCAGCTCTCCTTCTAACCCCAGCTCTCCCCCTAACCCCAGCTCTCCTTCTAACCCCAGCTCTCCTCCTAACCCCAGCTCTCCCCCTAACCCCAGCTCTCCTCCTAACCCCAGCTCTCCCCCTAACCCCAGCTCTCCCCCCTAACCCCAGCTCTCCCCCTAACCCCAGCTCTCCTCCTGACCCCAGCTCTCCTTCTAACCCCAGCTCTCCTTCTAACCCCAGCTCTCCTCCTGACCCCAGCTCTCCTTCTAACCCCAGCTCTCCCCTAACCCCAGCTCTCCCCTAACCCCAGCTCTCCCTCTAACCCCAGCTCTCCTTCTAACCCCAGCTCTCCTTCTAACCCCAGCTCTCCCCCTAACCCCAGCTCTCCTTCTAACCCCAGCTCTCCTTCTAACCCCAGCTCTCCTTCTAACCCCAGCTCTCCCTCCTAACCCCAGCTCTCCCCCTAACCCCAGCTCTCCCCCTAACCCCAGCTCTCCTCCTAACCCCAGCTCTCCCCCTAACCCCAGCTCTCCCCCTAACCCCAGCTCTCCCCCTAACCCCAGCTCTCCCCCTAACCCCAGCTCTCCTTCTAACCCCAGCTCTCCCCCTAACCCCAGCTCTCCCTCTAACCCCAGCTCTCCCTCTAACCCCAGCTCTCCTTCTAACCCCAGCTCTCCTTCTAACCCCAGCTCTCCCCCTAACCCCAGCTCTCCCCCTAACCCCAGCTCTCCCCCTAACCCCAGCTCTCCCCCTAACCCCAGCTCTCCTTCTAACCCCAGCTCTCCTTCTAACCCCAGCTCTCCTCCTAACCCCAGCTCTCCCCCTAACCCCAGCTCTCCCCCTAACCCCAGCTCTCCTCCTAACCCCAGCTCTCCTCCTGACCCCAGCTCTCCTCCTGACCCCAGCTCTCCTCCTAACCCCAGCTCTCCCCCTAACCCCAGCTCTCCCCTAACCCCAGCTCTCCTCCTAACCCCAGCTCTCCTCCTAACCCCAGCTCTCCTCCTAACCCCAGCTCTCCTCCTAACCCCCAGCTCTCCTCCTAACCCCAGCTCTCCTCCTAACCCCAGCTCTCCTCCTAACCCCAGCTCTCCTCCTAACCCCAGCTCTCCTCCTATCCCCAGCTCTCCTCCTATCCCCAGCTCTCCTCCTATCCCCAGCTCTCCTCCTAACCCCAGCTCTCCTCCTAACCCCAGCTCTCCTCCTATCCCCAGCTCTCCTCCTATCCCCAGCTCTCCTCCTAACCCCAGCACTCCTCCTAACCCCAGCTCTCCTCCTAACCCCAGCTCTCCTCCTAACCCCAGCTCTCCTCCTACCCCAGCTCTCCTCCTATCCCCAGCTCTCCTCCTACCCCCAGCTCTCCTCCTAACCCCAGCACTCCTCCTAACCCCAGCTCTCCTCCTAACCCCAGCTCTCCTCCTGACCCCAGCTCTCCTCCTGACCCCAGCTCTCCTCCTAACCCCAGCTCTCCTCCTGACCCCAGCTCTCCTCCTGACCCCAGCTCTCCTCCTGACCCCAGCTCTCCTCCTGACCCCAGCTCTCCTCCTGACCCCAGCTCTCCTCCTGACCCCAGCTCTCCTCCTGACCCCCAGCTCTCCTTCTGACCCCAGCTCTCCTCCTGACCCCAGCTCTCCTCCTAACCCCAGCTCTCCTCCTAACCCCAGCTCTCCTCCTAACCCCAGCTCTCCTCCTAACCCCAGCTCTCCTCCTAACCCCAGCTCTCCTCCTAACCCCAGCTCTCCTCCTAACCCCAGCTCTCCCCCTAACCCCAGCTCTCCCCTAACCCCAGCTCTCCTCCTAACCCCAGCTCTCCCCCTAACCCCAGCTCTCCCCCTAACCCAGCTCTCCTTCTGACCCCAGCTCTCCTCCTGACCCCCAGCTCTCCTCCTAACCCCAGCTCTCCTCCTAACCCAGCTCTCCTTCTAACCCCAAGCTCTCCTCCTAACCCCCAGCTCTCCTCCTAACCCCAGCTCTCCTCCTAACCCCAGCTCTCCTCCTAACCCCAGCCTCTCCTCCTGACCCCAGCTCTCCTCCTGACCCCAGCTCTCCCCCTAACCCCAGCTCTCCTTCTAACCCCAGCTCTCCCCCTAACCCCAGCTCTCCCCCTAACCCCAGCTCTCCTTCTAACCCCAGATCTCCTCCTAACCCCAGCTCTCCTCCTAACCCCAGCTCTCCTCCTAACCCCAGCTCTCCTCCTGACCCCAGCTCTCCTCCTGACCCCAGCTCTCCCCCTAACCCCAGCTCTCCTTCTAACCCCAGCTCTCCCCCTAACCCCAGCTCTCCCCCTAACCCCAGCTCTCCTTCTAACCCCAGATCTCCTCCTAACCCCAGCTCTCCCCCTAACCCCAGCTCTCCTTCTAACCCCAGATCTCCTCCTAACCCCAGCTCTCCTTCTAACCCCAGCTCTCCTTCTAACCCCAGCTCTCCTCCTAACCCCAGCTCTCCTCCTGACCCCAGCTCTCCTCCTGACCCCAGCTCTCCTTCTAACCCCAGCTCTCCTCCTGACCCCAGCTCTCCTCCTGACCCCAGCTCTCCTCCTGACCCCAGCTCTCCTCCTGACCCCAGCTCTCCTCCTAACCCCAGCTCTCCTTCTAACCCCAGCTCTCCTCCTAACCCCAGCTCTCCTCCTAACCCTCTCCTCCTAACCCCAGCTCTCCTCCTGCCCCCAGCTCTCCTCCTAACCCCAGCACTCCTTCTAACCCCAGCTCTCCTCCTAACCCCAGCTCTCCTCCTAACCCCAGCTCTCCTCCTAACCCCAGCTCTCCTCCTAACCCCAGCTCTCCTCCTAACCCCAGCTCTCCTCCTGACCCCAGCTCTCCTCCTGACCCCAGCTCTCCCCCTAACCCCAGCTCTCCTTCTAACCCCAGCTCTCCCCCCTAACCCCAGCTCTCCCCCTAACCCCAGCTCTCCTTCTAACCCCAGATCTCCTCCTAACCCCAGCTCTCCTCCTAACCCCAGCTCTCCCCCTAACCCCAGCTCTCCTCCTGACCCCCAGCTCTCCTCCTGACCCCAGCTCTCCCCCTAACCCCAGCTCTCCTTCTAAACCCCAGCTCTCCCCCTAACCCCAGCTCTCCCCCTAACCCCAGCTCTCCTTCTAACCCCAGATCTCCTCCTAACCCCAGCTCTCCCCCTAACCCCAGCTCTCCTTCTAACCCCAGATCTCCTCCTAACCCCAGCTCTCCTTCTAACCCCAGCTCTCCTTCTAACCCCAGCTCTCCTCCTAACCCCAGCTCTCCTCCTGACCCCAGCTCTCCTCCTAACCCCAGCTCTCCTTCTAACCCCAGCTCTCCTCCTGACCCCAGCTCTCCTCCTGACCCCAGCTCTCCTCCTGACCCCAGCTCTCCTCCTGACCCCAGCTCTCCTCCTAACCCCAGCTCTCCTTCTAACCCCAGCTCTCCTCCTAACCCCAGCTCTCCTCCTAACCCTCTCCTCCTAACCCCAGCTCTCCTCCTGACCCCAGCTCTCCTCCTAACCCCAGCACTCCTTCTAACCCCAGCTCTCCTCCTAACCCCAGCTCTCCTCCTAACCCCAGCTCTCCTCCTAACCCCAGCTCTCCTCCTAACCCCAGCTCTCACGGGTTGGTGCAGTCTGGATGAAACAGTTGTTTACTTATTGTTCCTTGTGTCTTTCACTGGAGGGAGCCACACACTCACATTAAATATGAAGTCCAGGTCAGTTTGAAGCTGCTGGGCAGACTGACCACCAGGACCCTCTGGTCTCTGCTGATGAACTCTGTGGAGCAAAGAGGAGGATTTTAAACAAATACAGAAACTAAGAGTTACATGAGCTGAGTTTAAAGATCCTCATTCAAACCGGACATACAGCTTAAAAACGATGTCCATGGTCTTTCAATTTGTCTAAGTAAAATACCATTTCAGAATAATGTAGTGTGCGGTGGACTGGTCTCAGATGGTGGATCCTTATAGAAACACAATCACTGATAAAAGTGTAATAAAGAATGATTAAACTGGATAGTCTGCACAGTCAGAAGTTATTGGGGTTTGGGCGCCCTGTGGTTTGAAGATTAGCTGGTGACTGTTTCCTGAGGCTCTCTTCATTCATTCAACCAGATGGTCCCATTGAGATCATTGATCTCTTCTTCAAGGGAGACCTGCCCAACATGGCAGCAAGTAGGTTACAACATGAACATAAAACAACAGATAACACAAATGACATCATATTTACAGGGCTGCATTCACATACCTAGAGACATTGACAAGTTCCAACAGTATCAAATAGCATTGCACCAAGCTTTAAAAACATGCAGTGGAACCAATTTGCTCATTTTCAAATATTTTTGAAGACTGTTCCAAGCAAGAGGAGCTGCGCACATACAAGCTTTCGTACCTCGGTCAGTCCTTGCTCTTGGCATATGTAACAAAACCACATCATGATCTCAGGCAATTGCTACCTGCAACTCTCTGTGTGATCAGAGAGCAGATGTAAGATGGGAGTTTACCCAGCATGGCTTTATATATGAACAAGTACCAATGACTGAGCCTCCGTACAGTAAGTGAAGGCAAAGCTGCTTAAAGTTTCAAAAGCGAACAACAAAAATAACTTTAATTCATACCTTGGTCCATCACTATGCTCTCCATCTTCAAACGATGGAGGTCGAGTCGATTCACTCTTCATGGAATCAGAGCTGGATCCAGGAGAGTCTGGTCTCTCATGGGGGATCCTGATAGAATCAAAAACATAATCAATGCAAAGGTGTCTGTCACACACTGGATCTGGGAATGAACAAGAAGGGAGTCTGAGTGAGCTCATACTAAATCAAACACAATGTATTTATCTATGGAGATTTACAATGAAGTGTGTTCATCAGCAATATCAAGGATGAGAGAAGTCAACGGACGAGCGGCATATCTGCTGTGGAGGTTAAGTAAGAAATTAGAGGTCCCCTGTCACCATCTTGTGGTGACAGGGGTGAGGCACGGGCACATCTTTCATATCTGGTTAGTTTAATAGAATAAAACCAATGCTGCTATTATTTTAAGGTTTTATTTTAACCTAGAGAACTAATTAGAAGGGGCAAAAATAATAGTGAAGGGTAGGAGAGGTTTTTTAGGGGGGGGGGGTTTGGGGGTTTAGGTTCGGGAAGGAGAAAGGAAGATTAGGATTAGGTAGGGAATGGTTAGGATGGAGGAGAGGGAAGGATTGCCTGAAGGGAGGGAAGAGTGAATGTTTAGATATGAGGGAAGGGAATAGCCTATAGTTAGGAAAGAAGATAGGAGTAAGGTGAATGGGATTTGAGGTTTAAGGAGTTTAAGGGAATAAGGGGGAGTAGGCAGGAGGAGAAAGGAAGAGGGCTGAAATTGATACCAAGGGCAGAGTCCTGCACGGGTCTGATTTTCAAGACCCGCTCCCGCGACGTGCAATACCGAACCCGCCCTGCTACCCGCACATGTTGCCAATTAGTTCCGCCACCCGACCCGACCCGCATAGCCTATATATGAGCAGTGAAAACGTGCAATTATTAACACACGCAGGTGCATATTTGTCTCAAAAAGCGTGGGATGTCGGTTCTTTTCTCCATCTAGGAACCAAAAGCCTCCAGACGGTGGATTTCGCTCTTGAGGAAGTGTTATTGAAAATGCTGTATTCTCCGCTAGAGCGCTTCACCTCAGCCATTTTGAATGTGGCGCTCAGCAGCAGATTGATGCGCTGCAGAGGTTATGATTATGCGCGGTCCCGCGGGGGAGAGGTCTGAGGATTTAAACATTAAACTACATTTTTATTATTTTAATATATTTATTATGCAATACCCGCGACCCGACCCGCATCATCTTTGTTTTACCCAGAACCGAACCCGGAAAAAAGCGTTTTGAAAAAATACCACCCGCGAGTCGGGAACCCGCGGGTACCCGACCCGATGCAGGACTCTGACCAAGGGTTAGGAAGGAGGAGAAAGAAAAGGGGTTGAAATTAATACTAAGGGGTAGGAGAGTTTCTGAGGTTAGGTTGGGAAGGAAAAAAGGTTGGGATTAGGTAAGAAGCTGGGGAGTGGTTAGGGTGGGGGGAAGGGGAAGGGGTAGCTTGAGGGAAGGGGAGGGGAAGGGTTAGATATGAGGGAAGGGAATAGTTTCTAGTTAGGAGAGAGGGTAGGAGTAAGGTTAAAGGGGTTTTGAGGTTTAAGAAGTGTAGGGGAGTAAGGGGAAGTAAGGAGGAGGAAAAAAGGAAAAGGGTTAACATTAATACTCAGGGGGAGGAGGGGTTTTGAGGTTAGGTTGAGGAGGGGAAAAGGTTAGAATTAGTTAGGATTAGGAAATGGTTATGGTGGTGGGGGGGGGGGGGGGGGGGGTTAGATTGAAGGGAGGGAAGAGTGAAGGTTAAGGTATGAGGAAAGAGAATAGTTTCTGAATAGGAAAGAAGGTAAGGGTCCAATAAAGGGGTTTAAGGTTTGGAAAAATAAGAATGGTTTATAAAAGAGTTACATTCAGGAGGGATGGGGTTAGGGGCAGTTTTATCTTTTAAATGAGGTGTTTAATACAGTACTCCTAGGTCTTTCTTTCAGGAGGTGATCGGTGACTAAACATTGTTAAAACCCCCAGGTGACCTGGAGGAGAGTCTCCAGATCCACCTTCTCTCTGCTGCTCTCCTTTGGCCAAATGACCAAGAGGGGTTTGACTCGAGGCCCGCGATTAACAGATTGGAGATGGTGTGTTGGATAAAGTGAGTGTAAAGTAATGTATTGGTATTCATTTTCTTGATCTGGTACAGGTGTTGATATGGTCTTTGTTTTAACGTTGCTCCCGTTTCACACTTTGTACAGTGTTTGCAGGTAACAGCATATACAAGGTTTGTTGATAGAAGGGTAAACAAACGCCAGATCGGAGCACCCTGGCCCGGGACCATGCCGGCGAGGAATTTAAGGTGTGAAAGTGAGTGTCCAGGTTTGAAGGTTTGGTGATCTTCTGATTAAGGGCTGTACGTACCAAGATATCTTTCAGATTTTTATTTCGACGGTACGCCATGATGGTTTTAAAGCGGGGTTAGGGTTAGGGAATGATGTACTTTGTCTTTTTCCTCTTCATAAATTCTGCCACTGCATTTACAAGGTGTGTTCTCTTGCATGCAATAGGCATTACATTGGGACCCACTTTTTATCCACTGCAAAGGATTGTGGGTCAGAATAGCCAGGAAAGCATGCTGGTTTACAAACTACAAAATGCAACCAGCTGCAGTTGAACACCCTGGTATTCTGGAGTCCTAGACAGGATGCAGGGTATTCTGGAGTCCTAGACAGGATGCAGGGACCCCAACACGTGCTGCACAGCCCCCGTATTCACCCAGACAACAGAATGTTGAACACATAGGTGTTAGGTTGTCACAATGTGTTGGAGTACACTCACAATGAACTGACTTGGATAGGAGAGGATTTCAGATCCAAAGTCCAGCTGACATGAGACTCCACTGGAGCGTCTCTGACTGCAGTATCTTTGAAGACATGAAGACCCTCTACACACAGTGACTGTGGAGAGACCTCAAAGGATGCTTTATAACCTGCCTGGTGTGTGTACGCTTCAGAGATAAATAAATGAAAACACCTCAGTCCCGTTGATCCGAGCCGTCAGTCCGGTTCTTACATTTCCTCCCAGCACTAAGGATGCTTACTCAGATTACAATCAAACTGCTGCCAGAAACTGTCACCTTTACAAGGAAGTCTTTCTGGAAAAACATTCTCCACAATACTTTAGAAGAGATATTTAGCATGAAGACATATTAGTTCTGTTCAGTTAAACGGTGATAGAGCACGATGTGATCAGAGTCCTGGTGATCTAACCTCTACAGGTTCCTCTGGTAAGTCTTTCTTGAAAAACATTCTCCACAATACTTTAGAAGAGATATTTATGTTGATTGGCCAAGTTGGAAATTGCAATTTTAAGTATTTATGAACAAATTATTTTTGGATGAAGTTTTAATGAACATTTTTGATCAAACGCATTGTTCTACAACGATGTGTGATCTACATCTTGTGATATTCACGCTTTGACATTATCAGTCAAACTGTCAAAAACACGAGACATCCAATGATAATAAACAACAGGACTGATCACCGTGGAATTCCCCTGGAAACCAACATCAGAAACAACAACAGAGCCGCTGCAGCGTCTTGGCCTAATAGTCGTGTCGCACACACATTGCAGTGAGAACAGCAAGTGATCAAGTACGTTCTGCTCAAACCGTCAGAGGATAGAACTGGCCTTTTTTAATGGCCACGTTAAATACTGGATTCTGATTGGTGGGTCTGTTATCTCTGTTAAGTAGTTAGTTGCTCAGGATGCTCTGATCGAGGGACCCTGTGCTGTCACATCGATCCGGTCAGTGTAACTTAGTTTAAAGACATTTGAACAGTCAGAAAACACAATGGAATACTTTGAGAATATGATATCTTAAAGTAACAGAGAAGAAGAACACTAGTGTTTAAAGGGAATGGGCTCTGGCTGTATTTAGAGACTGGTTGATGGCAAACACAATTTAAACAGACTTGGACAGTTACTGAAAACCTGGATCAGTGCTGCCGTCATTTTAAGTTACGATGCTGCAGTTCAGACGCTGAGACTAGAACAGAAGGAGCCCTCCACTAACATATCTCACGCTATCACAAACATCCCATCAGAAAAGTCAACGCTACATCAAACAGTTTCAAATACAAAGTCCAGCGAACATGAGACTCCACTGGAGCGTCTCTGACTGCAGTATCAGTAAAGACATGAAGGCCCTAAACACACAGTGACTGTGAAGAGACCGGAAAAGAGGTTATATCACGTTACTCTTCAATGTTGAACTTTTTCTTTTTTAAACATGTCAGTCACGTTGATCAGAGCTGTTGGACCGGATCAGAAACTGCCTGCATTTTTCACTGCTGATGATATCTCAGATTACAATCAAACTGCTGCCAAAAGCTGCTGGCACCATTACAAGGAAGTCTTTCTAAAACCATTCTTTACCTCCGAGGGACATTCTCCACAATACTGTAGAATAGATGTTTAGCATCAGCATCAGGAAACATTAGTCCTGTCCAGTTAAACGGTGATACAGAACAAGTGATCCTGAGCCTCCGTACAGTTAGTGAAGGCAGACCTGCCTTGGCATACAGGGTACAGTGATGAGCAAGTGCTTTACAAATAGTAACACATCTCAGCGCACTGTGATAGATGGCATCTAACTTGTTCAGGTAATGGGAAGGTGCATTCATATAGATCAGATCACCATAGTCCAGCACAGGTCAAAAGGTCACAGAGACTTTTCCTTTGCCTCAAGCGAGAAACAGGACTTCAGCTAAAATGCATCAGCTGGGTTAAGAGATGACCCCTTTCTTACTTCTTAATATGCATAAAGAAAGGTTGTAAACCTTCTCTCCTTCAGATACTGATAGGACTCAATATATGCCCTGAGTCAGAGAGTAAACATCTGACTCATAAATAATAATAACAATACATTTTATCTTTGGAGGAGCCTTTCAAGACACCAAAGAGCACCTAACAATGCATTAAAGAAACACTCAACAAGGTAAAACAGCAACATGTAAAATTCAGGCTGACAGAAAAAGAGACATCAATGAAAAGCAGACGGGGACAGGAAGTAGCTTTGATAAACAAACCGGACTAAAGTGAGCAGGCTGATCCGAACAGGACAGTCTGAATGTGCTGATTGTGTCAGACTGTCAGAAGTGCTAAATCTTCAGTGTCTGACATCAGTTTGAAGCTCTGCTGTGTTCTCCTTGTGGTTCAGTTCTTTGCTTCAAGAACTCCTTTACGACGTGCAGCAAATACAATGCAGCTGAGAATGAGGTAGAAATAATAAAGATTTAAAATCGACCAACAAAAATAACTTGAATTCATACCTTGGTCCATCGCTATGCTCTCCATCTTTAAACATAATAGGGTGACGCATAGACCAGTCACTCTTCATGGACACACAGCTGGGTCCAGGAGAGTCTGGTCTCTCATGGGGGATCCTGATAGAAACACAATCACTGATGAATGTTCAGAAGATACAACTTTGAACTTCAAGCGCTTGAATAGAGAAATTACTTTTGCTTTAAATAGATAAAATATAAGAATAATATATAAAAAGGTAATGATAATAATAAACAATAAAAGCCATGCCTTTGAAATTCATAAAAAAGTCCAGATGAGGAGGATTTATAAAAAAAATAGATAGGAAATATGTATAAATAATACGTAATACACAGATAAATACTACAATATAAATGAATATTACATTAATAAATGAATAATTATAAATAGTTAGAGAGTTTCAAACATTTAATGGCGCACAACAAAAATTACTTATGCTCTAAATTCTTACCATTGATCACTATGCTCTCCATCTTTAAACTTCATTGGTGGATTCATAGACGAGTCACTCTTCATGGACACACAGCTGGGTCCAGGTCCAGGTCCAGGTCCAGGAGAGTCTGGTCTCTCATGGGGGATCCTGATAGAAACACAATCACTGATGAATGTTCAGACGATACAACTTTGTTGATAATTATGTTGAATTTCAAGCGTTTTAATAGAGAAAAAGAAAAATGACTTTTGCTTTAAATTCTTACTCTGGACTATCATCATGCTCTACTGCTTTAAACGTAACAGGTCGAAGCATAGAGGGGTCACTCTTCATGGACACACAGCTGGGTCCAGGTCCAGGAGGGTCTGGTCTCTCAGGGTGGATCCTGATAGAATCAAAAACATGATGAATGCAAAGGTGCACTGACACTCTGCTGAACATGATGCTGACTTTTGAACATGTTAATCCTGATAAGATGAATAATAACTTTGGATCAGTGGTTTCCATCTTGCAGGTTGGCAGGCTCAAACGTCCTTTGGAGATTCCTGGAGGATCTGTTGTGGTGTCGAACCTAAACACAAACACAACAACATGCTCGTTACTGCTCCTTCCTCTCTGTCACACACTGGATCTGGGAATGAGCAAGAAGGGAGTCTGAGTGAGCTCATACTAAATCAACTATGCTGCACAGCTCCCGTAATCCCCCAGACAAACGTATGTATGTTTACTGTATGGACACCTCAGTCTCGTTGATCCGAGCCGTCAGTCCGGTTCTTACACTTCCTCCCTGCACTAAGGATGCTTACTCAGATTACAATCAAACTGCTGCCAGAAACTGTCACCTTTACAAGGAAGTCTTTCTGGAAAAACATTCTCCACAATACTTTAGAAGAGATATTTAGCAGCAAGAAACATTTAAACGGTGATACAGAACAAGTGATCAAACATTTACAGATTCCTTTAGCAGGATTCTCACCTGATGAGTTTTAGGAAACAAAAATACTTTGTCTGGTTAGCTTTTCTTTGTTCCAATTATTCAATTTCCAAAAAGCATTTAAATCATATTCTCACCTTCTGAATTCCCTTCAGGTCAATTGAAACACCTTCATGCTTCCTGTATCTCTGCTCATCGATCCTGTGTCTGCCTGCATCTGATCTGAGGACGCCGTCACTCCCTCATAACTTCAGAGCATCAAAACACATGAGTCACAAGAAACCAGTCAGTTTGAGAGAGGGTGCAGTTCTACTAGCTGTCCACTAGATGGTGGTAACTGATCATCCAATGAATTAAAGCTCAGCACTAATTTACAAATGTTAACTCTGACAGTTGACTGATCTCATTAGCATCCTAGTGTAGCTGTGATGAAGAGTTTCCCACAGACTCACAGTATTGACTGATCTCCTTCCTCTCTGCGGAAGCCTGAAGACAGATCTGTTCTTTTATCATGTTGTTTTCCAGGTTAAAGTCAAGAACATTGTAACTATGGATCCTACACCAATAATACAATAAATCAAAGTTATTTATAATCACACTTTTCATTTTAATAAACACAACTCAAAGTGCTACAGAGTAAAAATCACAATAAAAACATTTTAAACATTAAGTAGACAGGGCAACAAGAGGATGGTTAAAGTTCTAGCAAAAGGCTTTGTTAAAAACAAATGTGTTTTAGGCCTTACAAGTTCATAAGCTTCAAATAAGATCAACCATTTGGAGTGATACAAACAAAAATGCAAAATGTGTTATTTTGATTGGCCAAGTTGGACATTGCAAGTTTAAGTATTTATTTATGAACAAATTATTTTTGGATGAAGTTTTACTAAAACAAAAAAAAAAAATCTAAAATGTTTTTGATTACTCATATTGTTCTTCAACGATGTGTGATCTACATCTTCTGATATTCACGCTGAAACATTATCACTTAAATGGTCAAAAACCCAAGCCATCCAATGATAATAAACAACAGGACTGATCACCGTGGAATTCCCCTGGAAACTAACATCAGAAACAACAACAGAGCCGCCTGCAGCGTCTTGGCCAAATAGTCGTGTCGCACACACATTGCAGTGAGAACAGCAAGTTATCAAGTACGTTCTGCTCAAACCGTCAGAGGATAGAACTGGCCTTTTTTAATGGCCACGTTAAATACTGGATTCTGATTGGTGGGCAGACCCGGCGCCAGAACAAATCTACAGAGAGGGCATATGATTTTCATGGGAGGGCACACAAAACCGTCATGTGCCGCGGCCAGATCAGCGCAAGAGATTTTCTTAACCTGTTCAACCCTGAGCCTGTTTTTCAGGTCTCAGTCTCGAAAATGACATTCCCAGAACAAATGACCACATCTTCCCTAAAAGGGTTAAGTTAATAATCTTTGTTCTCAAAGTAATGATAAACCTATTTTAAAGAAAATTCAGATTGAACATAATAAAAAAATGTAAAGTATAGTGTCCGTCCAAATATATTTGTTTACTTATAGTGAAAACCACCCTTTGAATGATGGGTTAGTAGACCAAAAGCTTTAGGAATCCAAAGTACAACATATAAGTACCTGTATCAAGATTGATGCAAAACAAGTGAAATTTGACCTTTTTAGAGAGGTTTAGCAAAACAAAAAAAACACTTCTGGGGTCATTTGGGTGGATTTTCCATATCTCTGGCCCCCTTGCTCGATTTTGACGAATGCAATCTCTTTATAACCGCTAGAGCCAATAGAATCGAGGGGAAGATCTACACACACCAACACATGAACAAATAAGGAGTGAGAGTGACGCGTAGCCAAAACCGGAAGCTGCATACACTCTGGTGGCTACCATTAGCAGCTAACTTTTTTTCTCCGATTTTTACATAAAAATTTAGTTATGGATTATAAATAATTTTTTCAAAGCGACAGACACATTATCAACCTATGGATCAACCGATTCAGCCGCGTTTTTTCTCATTTTAATGCCATTGAACACGTCTTTTGATCAGATTGACAGCTACGGTGAGACGATCTCCCGTAAAAGCTCCGTAAAAGCTCCGTAATGCTACAAGTTGTGATGTCTGAGTTTGCTTCCCCTGTCGTGAGTTCGGATCGCTCAGTGATGATACTATACCTATATAATCTGTGGAGTCTCAGCTTTAATCGGATATCTTGTATGTGCAGTTACGATAAGTAATAAGGGTATCTTTATCTTGAGTTCTGTGCCAAAGTCAGTTTGCATTTTTTCGCTCTGGGGTCATTTAGACACTTCTTATGAGACTTGTGTTTGGTTTTGGTAAAAATGTCTCCAGGGCTTAACAGGTGTTAAGTTATGATGCTGCAGTTCAGACGCTGAGACTAGAACAGAAGACGGACCCCTCCACTAACATGTCTCACGCTATCACAAACATCCCATCAGAAAACTCAACGCTCCATCAAACAGTTTCAAATACAAAGTCCAGCGAACATGAGACTCCACTGGAGCGTCTCTGACTGCAGTATCAGTAAAGACATGAAGGCCCTAAACACACAGTGAATGTGGAGAGACCACAAAGAGGTTATATCACATCTGTTACTCTTCTATGTTGAACTTTTTCTTTTTTAAACATGTCAGTCACGTTGATCTGAGCTGTTGGACCGGATCAGAAACTGCCTGCATTTTTCACTGCTGATGATATCTCAGATTACAATCAAACTGCTGCCAAAAGCTGCTGGCACCATTACAAGGAAGTCTTTCTAAAACCATTCTTTACCTCCGAGGGACATTCTCCACAATACTGTAGAATAGATTTATAGCATCAGCATCAGGAAACATTAGTCCTGTCCAGTTAAACTGTGATACAGAACAAGTGATCCTGATGATCAAACTTCTACAGATTCCTCCGGGAGGATTCTCACCTGATGAACTGAGTTTTAGGAAACACAAATACCTTCTCAGTTTAAGTTACTTCTTGGTTGGAATCATCCCCAAATATAATCTCAAATAAAAAGCATCTCTATCTTATCATCACCTGTTGAATTCCCTTCAGGTCAATTGAGACGGCTTCACATGAGGAGGAAACTCTTCTTCAGTCAGAAACCCAGTCAGTGAGAGGTGGTGTAGTTCTACCAGCTGTCCACTAGGTGGTGCTAACGGACCCTCTAATGCAGAGGTCTTCAACAGGGGGTCCGCGACCCCCAGGGGGTCCGCGGAGGTACTGCAGGGGGGTCGCGAAATCTTTGGTTGATTAGACAATTTTTTATATTTCTTAAAACTTTTTCCCACAAATTGAAATGTCTTTAAATGCACATTAACATGAATCCAACATATTGTAGCGAACGGAGAAATGGAGGCAGAAGACGTTATCTTTTAGTCAGCAATGCACGCATTCAGCTACACACAGTAGCTATCTCAAGCTAGGCGCCGGTTCACTCACAGCAGGAGACTACCCCGGTCCTGTCCCACCAGGCCTCGTGTACACAAAGGGGAGGACCCGCCCCTATTGCTGCTGTGCCAATCAGGAGACCGCATGACACACGCTGGCTCTGTCAGGTTCCCCGTGATTGTCCGAGAGCCTATTCAGTCCCCAGTTTACTAAGGACCCAGACACAAGGACGCACGCTGCAATATTATTGAGAAGACCATACCTTCATATATATATACAAATTGATCGTTTTGTAACTCGACCAAAAAAATCCACAAGCACAAGAGAGATACCATCTACCTCCGAAACCACCAGTGAACATGCAAGTGGCGAGGCGGAACCTGCTGCTGATGTAGCAGCTAATAAGGGTAAGCGCAAACGAGAGAAGACCCGGAAATATGCATATGCCATCCACAGATGGTTTGAGGATTCCCTGTCCCTTCTACATGTATGCTTTAAGTTAAAATCTGTGAATTAATTTAATAGCTCAGTGTTGTATGCAAGATGTATGTTTATAAATGGCAGTGGCACGGCCACCCTGTACCTTGCACATGTTTAAAATAAAAACATGAATATATTAACCTGTGTATTATTTGAATAGCTTAGTATTGAATGTACAATAACAGAGTAGCATGTTTATACACTGCACTAGGCCCCGTTTAATATAAAACACAATTGTATGCCATACATATAGTAGGGGGGTCCCTGCTCCAGCTCTCCATCAGTTTGGGGGTCCCTGGCCTGAAAAACGTTGAAGACCCTTGCTCTAATGAAATAAAGCTCAGCACTAACACATGATGAAGCAGCGTGGATCACGTGCATGTGTGCCTGATCGGACACATTATATTACATTATATTACATTTAGCGACGCTTTATCTGAAGTGACTAAAAAATTTACAATAAATTCAAACAAGCTATAAAGATACAAACTGAGAACAGCTAGCCTCAAGTACATTACCTTCAAACATCCTACACTTTTTTAAAGTACTAAATGCAGAATGAGGAGTTTATCTATGTTTTGGCCAAGGTGCACGTTGTTAATAAATGTAAATATTGTTGATAAAAATGATCAGTTAAATTCTCAAAGAGCATCAAATGGCAACACAGATTGGGACTGATGTCGATGGGACTCAATTTCAAAGGAAACCAACATCAAGAATCTGCTTTGGACTCAGCCGACTGTGACTCCAGAAACAAACAGGTATGTTCTACATGATGCCTGCATGAGAGGGAAACACTGTCTTTGCTGCACGGCTAAGTACTGGATTCTGATTGGTCTGTTATTTCTGACTTGGACAGGTACACAAAACCTGGATCAGTGCTGCCGTCATTTGAAGTCACGTTGCAGTTCAGACACTGATAATAGAACAGAACGACGGACCCCTACATGTACACATCTCATGCTGTCACAAACATCCCATCAGCAAAGTCAACGCTCCATCAAACTGCTTCAAATACAAAGTCCAGCGAACATGAGACTCCACTGGAGCGTCTCTGAATGCAGTATCATTACAGACATGAAGGCCCTTTACACACATCACGTCTGCTATGTTTCAATGTTAAAACATTACAAAACATGTCAGTCATGTTGATCTGAGGTTTAGACAGCATCAGACACTCCCTGATTTTTCACTGAAGATGATATCTCAGATTACAATCAATCTGCTGCCAAGAACTGCTGTCGCCATTACAAGGAAGTCTTTCTAAAATCATTCGTCTTTAATTCTGAGACTAATTCTCTACGATACTTAGGAATAGATTTATAGAATCAGCACCAAGACACATTTGTTCTGATCAGTTAAACAGTGATACAGCACGATGTGATCAGAGTGATCCTGATGATCAAACATCTACAGATTAAGTTTAATTAGGTCAAGTAACTTAGTGGTTGTTTTTATCCCCACATGTATAATAATATACCCAACAAGCTTACAAACTGAAAAGCGTCTAAATCATGTTCTCACCTTCTGAATTCCCTTCAGGTTAATGTAGACGCCTGCCTGTGTGGAGGAAACTCTGCTCATCTCTTCCTCATCAGTCCTGTGTCTGCCTGCATCTGATCTGAGGACGCCGTCACTCCCTCATAACTTCAGAGTATAAAAACACATCAGACTGACGTGAGAACAGGTCCAACGGGAAGAAGAGCCAGTCAAGGTGAGAGGTGATGGAGGGGATGAAGTTCTATAGCTCTCCACTAGATGGTGCTGACACAACACCTTTCAGATCGGCAGGTACAAACACATCGGAGGGACATGAAACCAGCGTAGCCACAAACCTGGAGTCTGAAGAAGCTCAGGCTGCTAGGGTGATGTTCTTTTTCCACTTCTTCAAACACGCGTTGGCTTGCAAACACATTTGTATTTAATGGCAAATGTATTCCTCTGCCCGTGTGAAAACTGTGTATGATAGCTTTAAAAGTTTTTCATGTGAAATATCCATACATGTGTTATGTTTAGGCAACCATACTACTGGCATAGCTTAGGTAACTGCCTGGTTATTTTTATCCCCAGATGTTTAATCACAAACTTAAAAAAAAACCTGTATCAAATATTACATTTTATTCTGTTACAATACCGCACTTTTTTTGTATTTCACCCACATATTCCAAAATGGTTTTAGGGGATTTATGGTGTCAGAGATACATTAACGTCTGTGTTTTTAAATCCTTAAATTATGACGGAAGTTAAAAGGAGGGACTTGATAATTAAAATGTTGAGCATTTTGTTCTGTATTCAATTTTCTACGTAAGGACACTCCTTTGTTTTCAGAGTAATTGAGGAATGCCATTTGGGTAACAGATGTATTTGAACCCTGAACACTCAATGCCTGCATGTTATATTAGGATTTGAAAAATAATAGTCCCTCAGTCACATTGATCCGTTTTTAAGACCTGTTCTGACAACCCAGTCTCACAAAAAAACGTGTAATAACTACGTCGGTCCACAACGTAGGACGTAGTATTTCTACAAAAACGCCTCTGAAATTGTAAGATCCCTACGTTTTTTTTCACTATTCATTCCAATGGCTGCGTCTATGTCACGTGATCTTCACATTTCTCCCTGCAGAAAATAAAAACATGGCCGAACTTCGTTTTATTCTCGTTTCACAACATAACAGAAATAATATCGATAGCAGCGTCCCTAGCAACCACCTTGGTAACAATGAAAACGTTGTATAGACACAATTTCCTGAAGTAATCTTCGTAATAACTAGCAAACTAAAGATCATGTACATCCACTGCACACATCATCTGAAATAACAACTCATATTTCTCGCATCAAATGACATCAAAAGGCATTTTAATGGCCAAACTAACCTTAAAATAGGCATTTTACACCGAGAATAAAACGAAGGTCGGCCATGTTTTTTTTTTCTGCAGGGAGAAATTTGAAGATCACGTGACATAGACGCAGCCATTGGAATGAATGGTGAAAAAAAACGTAGGGATCTTACAATTTCAGAGGCGTTTTTGTAATTGTTGGACCAACGTAGTTATACATGTTTTTTTATGAGACTGGGTTGGTTCTGACACTTCCTTCATGTTTCACAGATGACAGGAAATGAAGATCACAATCTAAGTGCTGCACATTCTGCTGTTCTGTCAACACTAGCTGACGACCTGGATCACCTGAAGTCAAACCAAGAGCAGGACAAGACAATTATTTAATGTTATGTTTGAATATGCAAATGAGGCTTTATGATATTCTAACTTTTGGTGACTTTAGGAAAAATCTACAAACACGAAGATAGAAAAGTATAAATAAAAAGTAAATGTCGACTTAAAAGGTTTTCTTTCCACTTGTCTGAAATAAGAGATCACAATTCAAAGTCATTTAGAGCCATCTAGTGGGCAGCTATTGGAACTACATCACCACGAACACTGACTGGGTTTCTGACACTGGTTACACAGGTTTTCACGTGGCTCTGTTTGTGTTGATACTCTAAAGTAGTTGGTTGGGTACATGTACCGCAGTGATGTTAATTATGCCTGTGACGATAGGTCAAATTAAAGATCTGAATCTCAAACCCTCTCGAGAGAAAAGGGATGCACCGTTGGCCTCTTTCGACGACAGAGATTGCATGCATGCATAGGCGTTCCTCGGGGAGTGCCAGAGGAGTTTATAGCTAGACATCAGATATTGGCGGGACTCTAACCACTCTTCCTTTGGGTAACTATTAATACAAATGTTGAGATGATGAATTATATTTATTATAATCAGCAACGTTTCGTTAATTGCACTCATGATGCTATTAAAGGATCAGCTGAACAGTTCGATGCTAGCTCCCACAGAACAGAATGGCTCCAGAGATGCTCCTGGCTGAGGAAGGAGGTGTTTGTGATCTGTTCGTGATGCTGAACATTTATCCCTAACAACACTGTTAGATGGATCTGTCACTAAAGCTTCAGCTGAGCTTCGGTCACTCAGAGTTAGCTGAACACTAGACCTTCACTTACAGGCTGGTTGATGGCTTGGTCAATGGGAAGCGGTGATTTGAGCTATTCTCACCTCTCTAATCACTGTCATAGGACTTCTGGCTCTGAGTGGCTGTTGCTTTATTCCCTGTGTTAAAGGACTTGTTATGAAAGCTATTGACAAGTCAGTATCAAACACTTTGTTAGCTTATCAACCCCTGAAGACTGAAGCTGACATGTTGAAGTCTCCTCCTCATCCAGTTCTGACTTTGATGATGAAACAAGTGCGTACATATCTTTTGTTTTATTTCCTTCAGATTAGCTTGCTCATCCAGAGACTGCAATATGGCATATGTGTTGTTTCTATCAGACACTGAGATGTATTCAATTGAATCCTTGTGAATTTTGAATGCCGATGATAAAATGTATAATACTTCTATATTTGTGATCAATCTGTAATACGATCATAAGTGTAGAGTGTAATAGAACATGTCATCATGCTGAGTGAGCATTTAAAGTTCACCATCTGTTCTTCTTGAACAAGCTATTTCTCATAACAGCTAGCAGTGAAATGTCCTAACCTGAACGAGTCGTAAATGGTGTTAGAGCTATTTGTTGTTGCTAATGTATTTGCTAGCAGGTGTGTTTAAAATAATCCTATATGTTTCTAATCAGACAGATCTCATGATCAACACGGCTGCTTCATCACATCTCAATGTCGCTGCTGACTGTGCTTCATTAGATTCTCAGTTAGCCCCATCTAGTGGACAGCTAGTAGAACTACATCACCTCTCACTGGTTTCTTGCTCTTGTTGGACCTGTTCTCACGTGACTCTGATATGTTTTGATACTCTGAAGTTATGAGGGAGTGACAGCGTCCTCAGATCAGATGCAGGCAGACACAGGACTGAGGAGGAAGACATGAGCAGAGTCTCCTCCACACACGCAGGCGTCTACATTG
>NW_022990365.1:59668-67168 GCF_902827175.1 Gymnodraco acuticeps
CTTTCTACTTTCTCTTGTCTTGTTTTATGACCCTCCGTCCTGCACCTGGAGGTTTTTATCAGCCGCGGAGGACGCACACATCCACATTCAGAAGTACAAGGAGAAGATTAGGCTCAATCCAGCCTCCTTTCTCTCTGCAGGGCTGAAAGAGGGGGGGGGGGGGGGTTGTGAAAGGACTCCTCTGGAGCTCCTGCAGGCTGAAAGGCAGCGCGAGAACAGAAGCCATTGTGTTTCACTTTAGAGCTAATTCCTAAGCCATTCCTCTTAATGCACTCTTTGATTGTCTCCGTTTGCATTCCAATGGGTTTTAATTACACCGTCTTTCTCAGTTGTAATTGAAACAACACTGGGACGTGTCTAACCTGCTCTGCTTTAGTGTTGGGACGCTGACGGATGACTTCTGACCCGAGGACATTTGGACTGTTTGTGTTTCCTGAGTGTATTTATCTAGAGTCTCAGGAAGGTGCTCACAACTGGCCTGAATATGTTAGACTCATGACACCAGAGAACAATCCTCCAGGACTCTCCTGATGTTTGGGATGTTTTGGTGAAACTCTCAAACAAATATTGACTGGATTGTGATTTTGTAGAACGATTGGTTGATCAGTCGACTAATTGTTGTCTTTGGTCTTAATCCGCTCAGATTTCTGTAGTTATTTGAGTAACATTTTGAATGCAGGACTTTGACTGTAACAGAGTATTCCTACACTCTGGTACTTCTACTTTTACTACAAGATCTGATACTTCTACTTTTACTCAAGTACAAGATCTGAGTACTTTTTCCACTGATGAGCCAACTTATTAGTCCTTTTGCTAATCGCTAAGTCTTTTCTTTGCGCTCCCTTCATGCCCTATGACTGTTTCCAGAGTGACGTTTCTTCACACTTGAGTAAATAGTCACTTCCCAACCCTGCTCTCCTCTCTGCTCTCAGTCACTTTCAATCTGTAAAACTAACAGAGCACTTCCAGCCCTGTTTGCTCTCGGCCATTCAGCCGGACACAAAGCCCGGTTCAATCACGAGTGGGACTCTCGTTTTTGTTTCCACAAAATAAACTACCGGAGCCGCCTCGTCCTCTCCGCTTTTATTTCACGGCTGCCCTCAGACTCAATGGAGGTGTCAGCGCTGAAGAAAGCCTGACAGCTCCTACTGAAGGGACCACACACACACACACACACACACACACACACACACACCACACACACACACACACACACACACACACACACACACACACACACCCACACACACACACACACACACACACACACCACACACACACACACACACACACACACACAGCGAGGTCATTCCTGTCCTGCAGAGTGAGACTCTTTCGTAGTCTTTTCTCTCTGAACGCTTTCTTTTATCCCTCAAGGACTTCCAAACACATTTCAAGCCTGAGAGTAAAAGCTGTCGAGTTTTGTTGGACAATTAAAACGGCCCTGTTGTGTCTCAGGTCAGACAAACACAACTCTTGTGTGTTTGTGGAGGCCACGGCTCTGTCAGTGTTGATACTGTTCGTAGACCGTGAACAAAAGGACCAAACTAACACAAATATTTTACTTTTTTCAGAACTTTTGTGTGCATTCATTTTAGATGTTTGTTGTCACTTAGCGGCTTATTTTGACAGCTTTAAATACAGTTAAAAATGCACATCTAAAGCTCCTAAACTACAAATTACAAATATACTTTTTTTCCGATCTTTTACAAGCAGCTCCAGATTTCCAAAGGAAAAGTAATTGTCAGTTTCTTGAAGCTTTTCAAAGTGTTTCTGCAGTTTAAATGGATTCACTATGAGGTCTAAATCTTAAGTTTCATGAAGATATTTATAAAGAATCTTGAACCATTTATGATTATTTGTTTTTAATTCTGCCACAATTTGAGTTTAGTTCCATAGGTCTGAGTTTTCTGCAAACAGACTTTAATGCACATTGCACACATTAGAACATAAAACATTTGTTCAAAGTCGACACGTCAGAAAGGTTTTTTGTCTCTTAGCACTAATCCCTGTTTTATGTGAGAAGTCATTTTCTCATAGACTTCTAGAAAAACCTGATGTCTTTTGGCAACCATTTGAGTTGAATGCACTCACATTACAACATTTAAATCTAGTTAAAAAGTAACACTTTGGACCCTTTTTTCAATCTCTAAACACTTATTTATGTTGTGAGAATTATGCAAATGTTTTCATAGACTTCTATCAAATCTGATGTCTTTTTGCAACCAGTTGAGTTCAATGCACACTACACATATTAAAAACTTTAGATTTAGTTCAAACTCAATACTTTGGATCAATCTCTTTCATCTGTTAGCCCTTATTTCTGTCGTAAGTGAGACATTTTCTCATAGACTTCTAAACAATCTGAGGTCTCTTTGCAACGTGTGGGTTTCAATCTACACTGCACACAATTGACAGCTGAATTTAGTTCTCGACCTCAACACTTTGGAACTTGTTTTTGTAACAGATATGGAATCTCTTAGCACATGTAACGTTGTAAGTGAAAAGTAGGGGTCATTTATTTTTCATAGACTTCTAGAACAATCAGGAGTCACCCCCTACTGGATATTAGAGAGAATGCAGGTTTTGGGCACTTTAATTTAACTTTTGAGTAGCGCTACTTAAGTAAAAATAGAAAACTACAATCTAAAAGTAGAGGTTCAGGAAGTGTTATCAGCTAAATGTACTTTCAAGTTTCAAAAGTAAAAGTACTTTTAATGCATAGTGCTCTTTTCAACAGTATTATATTATTATATAGAAATGTATATTATCCTTTTATATCGCTACAAATAAATCTAAGGGCATTTAAAAGTTGTAGTTTGGTTAATGTTAATACACTGTAAAATGTGTAGATACGTTTCACAGTACTGGCATGATATCATATCAATAAACACAACACATAAAGGAGTAGATGTCACGACCTGTCTGTTGTGTTCTGTCCTTGTCTTATTCTGTCTTTGGTTTCCTGTTTTATTTTGGAAAAGTCTTCACCCCCCTGTCTTGCCTGTGCTTTCGTGTCTGTTTTCCCTCCTGCCTGTGATTACCCCGATGTGTTCACCTGGTGCCCTTGTGTTGTCTCCTCCCTCCTCCCTCCTCACCTGTGTCTTGTTTGGTGATTAGTCTTGTGTGTATTTAAGTTCTGGTTTTTCTGTCTGTCATTGTTAGTTCCTTGTTTGTCTTTGACTGTGTCACGGGGTAGTGTTTTCTGATTCTTGAAAATGTAACCTTGAAATAAAGGTATTTTCTGTTGTAACCTGCATTTGGGTCCCCCCTGCTTCACTCAACCCCGACAGTAGAGGCATGAAGCCGCAGAACACAACTGTTTTACATCTTACTGAGGATGTTTGTGATCTTTTTGCAGTAGTGAGAACCTGAGGACGCTATGGAAATATGAGATGAAACTACAACCCTCATGCATCAAAATGAAGGAAGGACTCTTTGATGATCAACCTGCTGCAGAGGAAGTTAAGTCACTTTGGTTAAATGTCATTGTAAGGTGAATTAAGCACTTTTTAATGACAAAGAGCTGGGTCAAATGGAATGCTGGTGTAAAGCCGTAAGGTCCCGATACCAATGGGTTTTATTTTTTAAAGGGAAATAATATTGGCAGATATTTAACTCTTCTATAAAGCCCTTCTGTCTATCTCTTAGTTTAAATAAAGACATTTGGAACATTTTGATTTAAAAAACTGAAAATATCAAATCTGACCAAAATGTTGATGTCTCCTTGATTAAGGAGTTTGAACACGTTTGTCTTCCTCGTGTTCAGTAAACTGATCATGACGCATTATTCCTCCTGATTTCCTGATCAAACTACCTGATCGCACCGAGCCTCCCTGTGCACGCTGCTTTAACTCCTAAATCTCCTCTCACCCTGAAACACTGAACATGTAGATCTTAACGACACCTTTAGAACTGATTGATGGTCTTATAAAAAATAATTCTTTTGCCTCCTCATTTTTCTCCCGAACCCCCCTCAGTTGTCGAGGAGAGAATGAATGCCTCGTGTTTGGAGTTAAACATCCAGAACAGCGCAGGAACTCTGACCTTCAGCCTCTAACCGAGCAGAAAAGCCCAATGATGTGTACAAGGCCTCGGGCACATTATGATAAAATATGTCTGGCCGTCACAGAGAGGAAACGCCACGTCGCCCGCGACAGATACCGCTAGTTTAATAACAGAATAAAATGTTTTTACTGTGGACGGTTAAAGCATGCAGCGTGACACCTGGAAGAGGAGCAGAACTCAGGGGATTCGACGCTTTGATCTGCCTTATAAATCATTCACGAGAACATTTCCATCACCTGGACCTCAGGAAAAACACTCATTACGTTGCACAATTTAAATTACAGTCTGATATCTTTATACTTTTTTGCACGCCTATCAGTTTATTGACTCACCACACAATAATTATTGTTGGTTAAAAAGACAAAATCATTCAAGAGAACGAGTTATAACCCAGATCTCAAATACATCTTTCATTAATACAAGATTTAGTTTCCAAAAACTCTGCTCTTTGTAAATGTGCGTTGACAAAATTCAGAATATATTCACTTTAATATAATATGAATACTCTTTTTTGGATCTGCAGAAGAGATTCCTTTATAAATCCTTCAAGGGAACATTTTCATTACCTAAATCTCAAATAAACACTTATTACGTTGCACTATTTAAATCTACAGTCTGATATCTTTATACTTTTGACTGCAAGGCCCATCTGAAGTAGTGTCAACAAATATCTGAACATATTGACTTTTTTTGCACTCCTATCACGAGTTTATTGACTTTATTTTGACAACTTCCTGTCACCACACCAGAATTATTGTTGGTTAAATTTGCGTTGACAAAATTCAGAATATATTCACTTTAAAGGTCCCGTGTCACGGCCATTTCTACTGATCATAGTTCCATTGTTGAGCTCTACTAGAATAGATTTGCATTGTTCAATGTTCCAAACTCTCATTGGTTTCTCACAGCATCTCTGTATAGTCTGTGTATTCACTCTCTGTCCTACACGCCTTGTTGGAGCTCCTGCCCCCCCCCCTCCCTGTGAGCCCAGTGGCCGTCTGCGAGACAGCAAAACCCAGCCCGAACACACACACGCAGCCTGGCTGGGAGTTTGTGTGTGTGCTCAGGCTGAGTTCCGCGGTGTCTCGCTGACCCCACACCAGTGAGCCAGCCCACAGTGTCCCGCTCCTCGCAGCAGCGAGCCTCACAACGTCCCGCCGAGTGTGTGTGTGTGAGGAAGTCCGCGGATTGGTCCAAACGTCACCGCTCCGCGGCCGTTACATTATGTTACGTCACTATACCCGAAATACGTCACTTGGTTCCAGGAAGAAAACAATGGAAAATGAGTTGTAAATCAGCGTTGACAAAAATCTGAATATATTTACTTTCTTTAAATTACAGTCTGATATCTTTATACTTTTTATCACAGTTGTGTGTCAACAAATATCTGATTATATTTACTTTTTTCTCACAGTTTATTGACTTTATTTTGACAACTTCCTGTCACCACACCATAATTATTATTGGTGAAATAGACAAAATCAACATCTGCTCAAATATGGGACGTATTTTGGTAATGGCTACTTGACGGGATCTTTAACAGGAAATCATCTTGGTTTTTATCCCCAGCATTTCCTACCAGAAGCTTTTTCATCAGTTTTAAGACACATTTTTGGCTTTTGATATTTGAATGTTTTTTAAGTCTATATTTGAACGGGATTAAGCATCATGGACCTTGTAACGCGGCGTCCATAATGGGCGTCCTTATATTAACTTCAGATTTCTTTATTGCTTCTACAAGTCTATCCCGTTTAATTTACTTTATTTTGACAACTTCCTTCCAACAGACGTCGATGCTTATCGTGCGTTGAAACCGTTTAATGATGTTCCTCCTCTCAATCTTACAGCAGATCTTTCTCTGAGTCTCATGGGACTCCACCATCTCTTAAGCATGCTCTCTGTTGTCTTCACTCTCCCCTCTTTGAGCTCATTAAATATTTAAAGTGAAAGCGTTCTCAGGGATCAGGCCGCTCTGTTTACAATCTGTCCGTTTAATCTGCGTTTACATCTCAACGGTTTATTGTCAATGCGTTGACAGAAAGCAGATGGGAATTCAACCTCTGACATGTTTAGCCACTAATAAGATTATACGGCATGATTGATGAATGTAATGCTTTCATCCTGGAAAAATGAGTGTACTTTAAAAATATTGCCAGGCTGAAATCACTGCATTTGTTTGGGACGTTTTTTATCCCAAAATGTGACACGAACACATAATAAAGAGGAACATATTATACTTTAAAGAGAAAGGAATCCAGATATATGAGCAGGTTCCTATAGTAGTTAAAAACAAACAAAATAAGAAACATTACAACAAAACTAAATAGTTAATTCTACATTTGTGTTTTAAAACCTTGGTAAAGGCAGTTAAACATAATATACGAGTGATAAGAGAGATAAAGTGTATACTTATGTAGGATAACAATTATGCAATCTTAGTAACAGCTTAACAAATATGTATTTGGACCATTTTCTGTAAGAAATGTGCGATCAGAAAATCGGCTCCAATGCTTTCTAGACCCCATTAGTGAAATCACAATTAACGTTAGCTGTTAGCAGACGGTTAGCTTAATAACAGAGCTAACAGCTAATATTAACATTAGCTAGCAACCTACGTTAAACTAACATTAGCTGTCTTCAAGCAGGCTATTGAGCTGAAAAACAAGCTAGCTACACTTATAACAAGCTAGCTCGTAAACGTTTGCTATCTATCTAACAAGGCTAGCTAGTGTTAGCTAACTAGATAACTAGCAAACATTAGCTAGTTATCTAACAAGCGAACTAGCGAACGCTGTCTATGAATCTATATATCTAGAAAACGCTAAATTGGTTGCTCTCTTTAATACAATTATGAATAACCTAGCTTAAAATTACATTATGGACCTTTGTTGATTTTTTTTAAAGTAGTGGGCTATATGTACAATAACAGAAAGCAGCCCCACTGCTCCAAGTATCAGTGTACATTCCCAAATATGTGTTATTTCAATAAACAAATCACACATTGAGAATCAACATGGTTACTTTCTAGCCTCAAGAAGTATTACAACGTAATAACAGTTATTTAAAAGCTTAAAACGTGATTGATAAGGCTGCTAATAAAGCAGCAGTTGGAACAGCGATGAAGGCAAGGCGGAAACGTCCTGGTTCAAGTGAAGAGTAAGGAGAACATCAGCTGCTCTTACAAAACAAATCTACTGTTTTTGAGAAGGTCATTAAATAAGATGGCGGCTGGTTCTTGAGTAAACTAAACTCAGATGTTTCCTCGTTGCGTCTCCCAGAAATCTCCCGTTGTTGGCGTGTTGTTCTGTTTACATGTGTGGACTTGAACCGCTTTAGCAGTGCTGCTGTCTTTGTAGTGGCACGGCTGTAAAAAACTGACACCCTGAGGTGGTATTTTGGGGGTTTGACCGCGGGGCGACGCCTCCTCGCCGC
>NW_022990365.1:69668-72168 GCF_902827175.1 Gymnodraco acuticeps
ATAAGTATAACAAATACAAATATAAACAAAATTACAGGTTTAAAAATGTCCGTTATTTTGCCGATGAAAATAAATCAAAAGGTAGAAAAATATACTTTAATTTCACTAATGTTTTGCATAATAAATGTTAACCCGATAATTATACGATTTGTACTGAAACCCAGATTATTGTGTAACACAGTAATAATCCTGAGTATTGAAATTGCTCTTTGTCCATGTGTTATCAATGCAGTAAATGAAATAAGTATTTCCTCCCGCGTCCTTTGAGAGGAACTCAGATGAAATGCTGGCGCGTCGCCTCCGTCTGATTTCTGCAAAGACAACAAAGGACGAAGAAGCCATTACGTCCCCGTGATAAACCCGGAGTATCATCACATGCTACATTAAATATCTCTGAGCTCCATCAATTCACACTTTGTTTACTGCGGGACATAAACACAAACTTTGCCTCTGCAGACTCTGGACGGTATGGAAGCCCCTGAAGGACAATTCAGTAACTGCATGAGGAAATACAGCAATCAGGCATTTTGATAAAGTGAAGTGCGTTATGATTTAATGTCTCATATTATGATCATCTCATCAAGTCGATCTCCGCCTGTCAATACTTCTCTGACTGTTGATGCATTTCAGCGAATCTGATCAAAACATCACTCAATCTCAACTAAAGTCTTTTCTACATCTATTTTGGAAGACAAATAATGAAAGGAAACGCCTCTTCGGATTAATATCAATATGTTTTGATGTTTTCCAAAGCGGTGAATATTTAGGAAGAAAAACAAACAAACATTTTGCTTTACTTTAAGAAGTCTCAAACCATGTGAATGAAATGCATGTAATGGTATTTTTATATATGTTTTTAATATATTTGTTTACATACAATTTTTAATTTTAATCATTCATTTTGAATATTATTTTTTTATATTAATTTGTATTTATTTGTATTTTTTATATTAATTTGTATTTATTTCTGTTTTTAAGATGTATTTTTATTTATTTTTAATTAAATTTTTTAATATTTATCTTTCTTTGTAATCATTATTTCTAAAGGTAATTATTTTCTTTAATTAAAATCGAAGTATTTTTTCTATTCCTCCCTCAATCGGCTCTCTTCGTGCACTCATGTTGTTTGTAGGAGTCTTATTTGATTTGTTTATTATTGTTGTTTGTGTTAGGACGCATCTCCTCTCCTTCTTCCTGATGGAAAATACTGAGGGAGAAAGATAGGAGAAATATAAGGAAAGGAGACAAGGAAGGAGGAAAGGATGCGCCGAAGGAGGGCAAAAGGAAAGGTTCTGAAGGTGGAAAGAGGAAGAGGAGGAAGGAAGAAGGAGAAGGGGTAAGAACGTTTGGTGGAAGAAGAGAAAGAAATAAAGGAGAGGAAGATATAAACAAGGAAACAAGGAAAGGTTGGGCAGAAAGAGGAAAGGACAAAGGGTTTAAGATTTGTAGATATCAGGAATGAGAAAGGAAAGAGAGGAGGAAGGAAGGAGACATGGAAGGATAAAGGGAGGAGAAGAAGAAAGCTTTAGATGTAGATATGTTTGTGTTGTTTGTGTTGTTTGATAGTAAAACATGAAGACAGAAAATATGTTTCCTCTGTCTTCTCTCCGTCCTCTCGTCAAACTGAACTCTGTTTGGTTTCATAAATATTAAAATATATTCAGGAATTAATCATTTCTTTCAGCTTCACGTTGTTGTTGTTGTTGTTGTTGTTGTTTTTGTTGACGTGAGGAAGATGTTGTTTACCCGGCGCTGTGTGGAAATATGCCGTCGGACATAAACGGGAAACATACAACGAGTCGGCGGCTATTTCTCTGAGACATGAGAAAGAGAAAGGAAGGAGACAAGACAGAACAAAAGGGTAGAGAAATTAAGATGAAGGAGACAAGAAAAATGAGAAGTTTAGGAGAGAGGAAAGGAAGTAAGGAAAACTAAAGGCGAGGAAAGGGAGGAAGGAAATGAGGATGCAAGAAAGGAAATGTAAGGCAGAGAGTGAGGAAGGATGGAAGATGAACATTGAAAAGGTTGGAAACAAGGAGTTATCAGAGTAGAGAAGAGGTTAGGCAACAGGAGAGGAAAGGGGTCAAGGAAATGAGAGGTGAGGAAAAAAGTTGAGGGGAAATAGAGGAAGAGAGAAAGGAAAGGAGACAAGGAAGAACAGAAGGAGGGGAGGACAAAGGGAGGAGAAGAAGAGAGGCTCAGATTTGTAGACATCAAGTAGAAGGAAGGAACGAGGAAGGAAGGAAGACGGGAGTCCACGGAGACTCCTCCACGGAGACTCCTCCACCCTCCGCTTGCCTCCTCAGGCGTTAACGATGTTAACGTGCCTAACGAGCTTAACGAGCTTAACGAGCTGCTCCGCCCAGCTCCAATCAGAGGGAGGGAGACTCATTAATTCAGCTCCACCTGTTTACATGAATAAAGCCTGAGCAGAGCAGACAGGAAGTGACACACGACGACTACAACGCTCAGTGGGAGGAGCTACAAGTCGGGGTTAATA
>NW_022990365.1:77168-94668 GCF_902827175.1 Gymnodraco acuticeps
ATTTAGAGACGTCGGTTATTAGAAGTGTTTTCTCTGCATGCTTCAGTTTCTCTGCTCTTATTGAGACAGGTAAAGAGAGGCATTATGGACGTCTTGAGGAAAGTCCTGAAACCTCAAAAAGAGTCAGCATGTTAGCACTTCCTGTCCCCTGGTCTGGAGGTCAATGGTGTTCTGAATGTGTTTTTGGTTGTTGTCCTGAAATAAGGTCTGTGGTAAACACAAGCTGAAGAGATTTTGTTCCACCACATCAAATATGTCAGTAGATACCCCGTTGATGGATTTAAAAACAGCGGTTGCTAAGAAGTGTCTAAAGGAGACAACTAAACATCATCACGCCCGACATTAGCCTACGGTTAGCTAACGTGTAAGTGTCATCAATAAATCAATCAAAATACAAAGTCCTTGAAGCCACAGGGACACAGAGTCTGAGGCACAGGAGCGAGTCAGGACCTCCTCAACAGCACAGAGACCCTCTGAAGACTCACGATGAAGACATGCTGAAGACTCAGACTCTTGATGAAGACTCAGGCTCATGATGAAGAAATTATGAAGACATGCTGAAGACTCAGGCTCATGATGAAGACATGATGAAGACATGATGAAGACATGATGAAGACATGATGAAGACTCAGACTCATGATGAAGACTCAGGCTCATGATGAAGACATGATGAAGACATGATGAAGACTCAGACTCATGATGAAGACTCAGGCTCATGATGAAGAAATGATGAAGACATGCTGAAGACTCAGGCTCATGATGAAGACATGGTGAAGACAGGATGAAGACTCAGACTCATGATGAAGACTCAGACTCATGATGAAGACTCAGGCTCATGATGAAGACATGATGAAGACATGATGAAGACTCAGACTCATGATGAAGACTCAGGCTCATGATGAAGAAATGATGAAGACATGCTGAAGACTCAGGCTCATGATGAAGACATGGTGAAGACATGATAAAGACTCAGACTCATGATGAAGACTCAGACTCATGATGAAGACTCAGGCTCATGATGAAGACATGATGAAGACATGATGAAGACTCAGACTCATGATGAAGACTCAGGCTCATGATGAAGAAATGATGAAGACATGCTGAAGACTCAGGCTCATGATGAAGACATGGTGAAGACATGATGAAGACTCAGACTCATGATGAAGACTCAGACTCATGATGAAGACTCAGGCTCATGATGAAGACTCAGGCTCATGATGAAGACTCAGGCTCATGATGAAGACGTGATGAAGACATGCTGAAGACTCAGGCTCATGATGAAGACATGGTGAAGACTCAGACTTATGATGAAGACTCAGGCTCATGATGAAGACATGATGAAGACTCAAGCTCATGATGAAGACTCAAGCTCATGATGAAGACTCAGACTCATGATGAAGACTCAGACTCATGATGAAGACTCAAGCTCATGATGAAGACTCAAGCTCATGGTGAAGACTCAGACTCATGATGAAGACTCAGACTCATGATGAAGACTCAGACTCATGATGAAGACTCAGACTCATGATGAAGAAATGATGAAGACTCAGGCTCATGATGAACACATGGTGAAGACTCAGACTCATGATGAAGACTCACGCTCATGATGAAGACTCAAGCTCATGATGAAGACTCAAGCTCATGATGAAGACTCAAGCTCATGATGAAGACATGATGAAGACTCAGGCTCACGATGAACACATGGTGAAGACTCAGGCTCACGATGAACACATGGTGAAGACTCAGGCTCATGATGAAGACATGGTGAAGACATGATGAAGACTCAGACTCATGATGAAGACTCAGACTCATGATGAAGACTCAGGCTCATGATGAAGACTCAGGCTCATGATGAAGACTCAGGCTCATGATGAAGACGTGATGAAGACATGCTGAAGACTCAGGCTCATGATGAAGACATGGTGAAGACTCAGACTTATGATGAAGACTCAGGCTCATGATGAAGACATGATGAAGACTCAAGCTCATGATGAAGACTCAAGCTCATGATGAAGACTCAGACTCATGATGAAGACTCAGACTCATGATGAAGACTCAAGCTCATGATGAAGACTCAAGCTCATGGTGAAGACTCAGACTCATGATGAAGACTCAGACTCATGATGAAGACTCAGACTCATGATGAAGACTCAGACTCATGATGAAGAAATGATGAAGACTCAGGCTCATGATGAACACATGGTGAAGACTCAGACTCATGATGAAGACTCACGCTCATGATGAAGACTCAAGCTCATGATGAAGACTCAAGCTCATGATGAAGACTCAAGCTCATGATGAAGACATGATGAAGACTCAGGCTCACGATGAACACATGGTGAAGACTCAGGCTCACGATGAACACATGGTGAAGACTCAGGCTCATGATGAAGACTCAGGCTCATGATGAAGACTCAAGCTCATGATGAAGACTCAAGCTCATGATGAAGACATGATGAAGACTCAGGCTCATGATGAAGACATGGTGAAGACTCAGGCTCACGATGAACACATGGTGAAGACTCAGGCTCATGATGAAGACTCAGGCTCATGATGAAGACTCAAGCTCATGATGAAGACTCAAGCTCATGATGAATACATGATGAAGACTCAGACTCATGATGAAGACTCAGACTCATGATGAACACATGGTGAAGACTCAAGCTCATGATGAAGACATGATGAAGACTCAGACTCATGATGAAGACTCAGACTCATGATGAAGACTCAGACTCATGATGAAGACTCAAGCTCATGATGAAGACTCAGACTCATGATGAAGACTCAAGCTCATGATGAAGACTCAGACTCATGGTGAAGACTCAGACTCATGATGAAGACTCAGACTCATGATGAAGACTCAAGCTCATGATGAAGACTCAGACTCATGATGAAGACTCAAGCTCATGATGAAGACTCAGACTCATGATGAAGACTCAGACTCATGATGAAGACTCAGACTCATGATGAAGACTCAGGCTCATGATGAAGACTCAGACTCATGATGAAGACTCAGACTCATGATGAAGACTCAAGCTCATGATGAAGACTCAGACTCATGATGAAGACTCAAGCTCATGATGAAGACTCAGACTCATGATAAAGACTCAGACTCGTGATGAAGACTCAGACTCATGATGAAGACTCAGGCTCATGATGAAGACTCAGACTCATGATGAAGACTCAGGCTCATGGTGAAGACTCAGACTCATGGTGAAGACTCAGACTCACGATGAAGACTCAGGCTCACGGTGAAGACTCAGGCTCATGATGAAGACTCAGACTCATGGTGAAGACTCAGACTCACGATGAAGACTCAGGCTCACGGTGAAGACTCAGGCTCATGATGAAGACTCAGACTCACGATGAAGACTCAGACTCATGATGAAGACTCAGGCTCATGATGAAGACTCAGACTCATGATGAAGACTCAAGCTCATGATGAAGACTCAGACTCATGGTGAAGACTCAGACTCATGATGAAGACTCAGACTCATGATGAAGACTCAAGCTCATGATGAAGACTCAGACTCATGATGAAGACTCAAGCTCATGATGAAGACTCAGACTCATGATGAAGACTCAGACTCATGATGAAGACTCAGACTCATGATGAAGACTCAGGCTCATGATGAAGACTCAGACTCATGATGAAGACTCAGACTCATGATGAAGACTCAAGCTCATGATGAAGACTCAGACTCATGATGAAGACTCAAGCTCATGATGAAGACTCAGACTCATGATAAAGACTCAGACTCGTGATGAAGACTCAGACTCATGATGAAGACTCAGGCTCATGATGAAGACTCAGACTCATGATGAAGACTCAGGCTCATGGTGAAGACTCAGACTCATGGTGAAGACTCAGACTCACGATGAAGACTCAGGCTCACGGTGAAGACTCAGGCTCATGATGAAGACTCAGACTCATGGTGAAGACTCAGACTCACGATGAAGACTCAGGCTCACGGTGAAGACTCAGGCTCATGATGAAGACTCAGACTCACGATGAAGACTCAGACTCATGATGAAGACTCAAGCTCATGATGAAGACTCAGACTCATGATGAAGACTCAGGCTCATGATGAAGACTCAAGCTCATGATGAAGACTCAGACTCATGATGAAGACATGGTGAAGACTCAAGCTCATGATGAAGACTCAGACTCATGATGAAGACTCAGACTCATGATGAAGACATGGTGAAGACTCAAGCTCATGATGAAGACTCAGACTCATGATGAAGACTCAGGCTCATGATGAAGTAAATACATCTCTCTCAGAGAGCACAGCTTAACAAGTTACTGATAGAAGTTACTGACAGCAACAATAAGATCAAAGTTGAAAATTGTACAAATCCAATGGAAGAATCCCATTTCTTTAGTTGATTCATTTTTCGATCGGCCTACGAAAATACTCCATCACTCTATAATCCAGACTCCATTGGTCTTGAGGGACATTCCAGATGTGTGTTGGATCTGTAAAGGATTGTGTTCCTGCTGAACCAACGGTACTTTGATTGATTCTAAGTTACAAGCGTCAATTTAGATTCATATCGTTAGCAACATGTGCTAAGGTTAGCACAACCAGCTGATGGTCGTGAGTCAGACACACTACGGTTAGATTACACCGAGGTGAGTGCAGCCGTGAGAGAGTTCAAACCAGCACCCAATGGTTTAAAGACGTTTTCACATTGCTTACTATTGATCTGCTGGTTATTCCTGAGAAGAGAAGGTAGGACTTTATTCTTCCCGTAGGAAATGGTTGTGCCAGAGTTACACAGATACAATCAACACATCAGCACAATGATAATAAAACTGTACACTAACAGTGCCGTAAAAAGAACAATTCAATAATACAGGAAACGTAGAAGGTAATAGACATAATTAATGTAAATATTAACAGTATTTGGTATTTAGTTGTGCAAATAATAATAATAATAGATTTCATTTGTTATCGCTTTTACAGGTGCTCAAAGACGCTTTACAGATATAGTGAAGAGAAAAGAAAAGGAACAACAAATAAATATATAGTTAAAGTTAAAGTCAAATAATACAAAAACAATCACACATTAAAAGCCAGATTGAAGAGGTGAGTGTTTTGAAGGTGGTGCAAAGAAACCGTAGTGGTATTTACGTAATTGCACGTTATTTATGAGACATTATAATGATGTTCCTGAACTCAAACGAAGATCACATCACTTCTGCTTCTTCGTGTTGTATTTCTCTAAAAAGAGTTCCGCCCTGACGCTGGGTAAATGTCTGTTTCCTGTCTCGTCCTCAGTGAGATGTTTAAAGTCTCTGAGACTCTCTGACAGACAGACGGGGGTAAAACGCTCCTTCCTGTTCTTCAGTCCTCCTTCTCTGCAGGAAAGTGACAGCCCGTCTAATTGGGATTAATCAACTGGCAGCTCGGTGTGAGGCGCTGACCCAAAGAGAGAGAGAGGTGTGTACCGCCCGGGGCCAGCGCTTGTTCCCATTCATCTTCCTCAGCATAACATTATTATTCCCACCACAGAAGAAGAAGCTCTTTAGGATTCCCGGGTCAAGAACAAAAAGCCGGAGCGAGGGAGAATAGAAACTAATCAGAAAAGAGCCGCACTTGACAGTTTTTCTCCACCGTGTCTCGGAAGAAGGCGCTGCATTATTCTTTTTATCCCTTCCTCTCGCAGCCATCGCTTTGAATTACAGAGGGAATCTTTTTCGCTGAGAGTTGAAGAGGGAAAGATACATTTAAAAATGCATCTGAGGCGTTCAGGAGCGCGAGGAGCAGGAGGACGAGTGTTTTGTGCTGGAACCAACATTTGCAGAAAGTTCCAGCTCCTTAAGCAATTATTAGCGGTGATAGTTTGACATGCTCAAGAGTTGTCAACAACTGGCTTTAAACAAAAGTACAAAGCCGAGATAAACAGCGCCTGCGGAGGATTAACAGCGGCAGGATGAATTAAACATGTGCTGCTTCTTCTTCTGTGGTGCTTTCAAGAGGCTCACACTGCATCAATATGGAAAACAGACGAACACTGAAAAAAATAAATGTCAAGTCGTCAGAACAGCTGATCCCTGTGTCATTAATTCCTTATAAGTCATATTCATTTAGCTCGTTGCTAAAGTGAGACACATTTTCAGAACTTTAAATGAAGACGTAAAGTAAAATACCCCTGAATTATTTGTCCATTAATTTGGAAATCACTTAAATAAATGTTATGTACAATTAATTGATTGCTATTTTCTAAATTACATCCATATTACACATTAATTCACCCCCGTTAAAGCCCTATTACGCCAGTATTACCCTCATATTTCTACATTATTAAGGCCATGTTTCACCCATTTAGCGATCAATAGGCAGAAGACACTTTAGGTGAATAGGGTACAATATTTAACTTGCAGATATCACCATGAATCTTCCCCACTTCATTACTGACATTAACACAATTACTTTTTATATTACAAGTTTTCTGACATGTCATGTTTAGATATGCAAATGAGGAATTGACAATATTATTTATAGTGCATATATGATGTGCAACTTGAGCTGCTTCTTGCATCATTTCCATCGACATGTAATGAAGAGATGTTCAGTCTGTTTTCATACCAACTCCGTAAACCAACATGCATTCACGCTCTCTTTTTTATGCTAATCACTAATTAGTAAAGTGCTTAAGGTGAAAAAGGAGAGTATGATCTCTTTATTCTCTCATTCCCTTGTAGTTCTTGGAAATGAAACACTGCCTGTTCTCTTCTGTTGGCAGCCGGACACATTCAGAGATCTGAGTTCATTAGGAGCAGAAAAAAGAGAATTTCTAGTTCAGCAGCAGAGTTCATATCTGGATTCAAGAAAGGGGAAATCTGCCCATTTTATTTTCATATCAGTGGAAACTTAATTGGCAGCGTTGGTACTGATAGTAGACGATACACTTATTCTGCAGTGCGCAGCTCACACACACACACACACACACACACACACACACACACACACAACACACACACACACACACACACACACACACACACACACACACACACACACACACACACACACACACACACACACTCTCAGAGGTGTGTGTTTCATGTGATGAGCACTGATTTAATCCCGTCAGGTCGTCTCTAACACACTCTGAGGAGGCGGGGTTCATTCAGACGCCGCTAACATCGAGCGGAACAATTCAAGATCTCCTCCTCGGCCGCGTGCAGGAATATTATTAACAGGAAGTCATCGAGCGGGCGGCCTCTTCCTCTCCCTCTCCATCGAGGCCTGGATGAATCCCGTGGAGCAGAGTGAGAGAGAAGTCGTTGTGTGTCGTCCGCCTCTCATAACGCATTACGCTGTGATCAGATGCACTCTGTTGATTGATTCAAAGCGGCATTAGACGAGCAGAGGCAGATTCAGAGTAATGGAGTCCTTGTTCCTGCACAGATGGATGATGGGAGCTCCATCAGTCCTGACGCCGTGAGATAATATTTGAAGTGCGATGGATGTTCACGTCCTCTCGCCGTGTTTCCTCCAGTATGTCCTCCCGCCGGCGAAGTGTGCGGGGCGTGAATCTCTGCAGGATGTGACATTAATGAGGTTCCTCTCACTGGGTTCATACGCTCGCTGCTTCTCACGTCTACACACACACACACACACACACACACACACACACACACACACACACACACACACACACACACACACACACACACACACACACCACACACACACACACACACACACACACACACACACACACACACACACACACACACACACACACACACACACACACACCACACACCACACACACACACACACACCCCTCCAAAATGAAGGCAAGGATGATGTTACCTCAACTTTTACAACAACAATGAAAACACTTTATTTCACTTTGCTAACTTTTAACTTGTTTACTGACCTAAAGAAATGGACCCAGGTCTAAAATGTATCTTGCATCTTGTATTACATTATTTGTATAATTGTTCTGTTGTTTAATCTCTCATTCGAATGCATGTTCTTGCCGTGCACAGTTAGTATGAAGAATAGTTATTGGTTTCAATATTTTACTCAGTGGAAGGTGAAACACAAAACGATGGTCAATCCTCTATGATGCTATTCATCATTTGATATCACAATATAGATTTCATGAGATGTCAGAAAGTAATTAAGTGCAACAAATCCTGCTCGTTCATTTGCTCAGTCGTCATTTCTTTAAAGGACTAAATCTGTAAATGGCCAAATGTAGAAAATATATTATAATATATACAAATACCTGATAATGCCTGCTTTAGTGGACGCGCTCTTTCTTCTTTTACCTTCAAAATATTTTACCGTGAGGAACTTTTATTCGACTAAAAACAACCTGACCTCCAGGCATCGAGTTGTTCAAGCCAACTATACAGGAACTATATTTTCCTTGCTTACAGGTTATTAAGAATGTATTTCTTCCTTCTCGCTTCACATCAGCAGAACACCGAACAGAGTTGGTGTAAATTAATTACTCTCAACTAATTGATGAAAACATTTTGAAAGCCTTTAATCGTCAAATTGAGCGTAATTGAAAATGTCAGTCGATGGTCATTAAGTGACGTTACCTCCCCGAATCCTACTGGAAATAACAGGCGGATAAGATATGCGTTTGGCTCAAAGTGCACAAGAAAACACACAACATGTAGATTTATAAATCCAGGACAAATGTTGATTTTAAGCATTTTTGTGTCGTGAGGAAAACACATTTGAAACGGTTAGAAACATGACGGCAAAGACACTTAAAGATGGAGGTTTACTTGATGACAGGAAGTCCATTTTTTAACAGAAACGCAAACCACACTTGTTTACTTCTTTCTTGATTTCGTGAAAAAGCCCGAACTGGATGATAAACGGTACACTCTGAATACCGTCAGCTAACTAAACCTGTCAGACCTGAGATGAATTCATTTACAGTCGCTGCAATTCACTGATCATTTCCTAAAAGTGACAAATAATATTTCCCTTCGGGGAGGAAAAACAATTAAAACACTTTGGAGCAAAACAACATCTCCCTTCCTGTCAGCAGCTAAATTAATATTTGTGGATGCAGAAAATGCTCCAAAGTAAAGTGTGAGCGGAGCATCTATCAGCCGGGATAATCCTGAAAAACAGCCCTAATTTCGCCCGTCCTTATGTATTTATCAAGATGAATAATCAAGATGAAGAAGCGGCCATCGCTCCGCCACATCAATATCAGGCGATCAGCGGCCCATGAGTAAACAGGAAGAAGCGCTGGCCTCGGCATATTTAAGACGCAGCCGTTTTGAGCGCGCCGGCTATTAACTGATCCCCGTTATTTATCCCCTCCTCTGGTATTAACGGCGGACGGGATATTATTCTAATTATATCAGGCCCAATCAGCAGTATTGCCTGTCTCCTCCTCATTTCCATTAGCTTTGTCTTTCACACTGTGATACTAATGCAATGAGACGAGATGCAGAGGTCAGGAGTTTTTTTTCACACTCAGTTATTGCTTCGCTGTAATTGTGTTTGTACCCCCGCCGGATGACTAATTGTCCCGAGGAGCCCGTCCCGGCAGATGAAGTGCTCGCTAATATGTTAGTTTGCTCTCTAATGCTAATATGTGTTTTGTTGTGGACGAGGCGCCGCTGGACGAGGGTTTCTGTCCAGGTTTCTGTCACAGATTCAGAGACAGAGGGACGGGAAGACAAGTGTGGAGGTAGATCAGAAAAGAACGGAGAAACTGCAGAGAATGAAACAAGGGGACAGGAAATCACAAGACATTGGAGATGACATCAAGAGGAAAAGGAGGACATGAGAAGACGGGATTACAACAGAAAATGAGGACGAAGACAGTAAGAACACAGCAGGACAATATGACGGTTAAAAATGACATTAGTGGACAGTGACAGGACAAGAGAGGACAGCGAAGGACGTGGAGAAAACAACAAAGGAGTAGACAGAAGACAGCAGTACAAGCGGACCGAGACATGATTCAACAAAGTGGACAATATGAGAGGATGTAGAGGAGGACACAACAAAGGGACAGGGAGGATGACACAAGGAAAAGGGAAGACAACTGAGAAACTGCAGACAACAAGAGACAATGATGGACAACATGAGACAACAGTGAGATGACAGTGGAACAAAAAGACATGGTGGACAAGATGAAGAGACATTAATGGTGAAAGGACAGACACATAGGACATGGCGGACAATACTCTAAGACAACATTAGAGGACAAAAAAGTATGATCAGACAACAAGGACAAGGAGAGAGGAGGACAACAAAATAAAGGTCAGGAAAGATATAAGGGACAGTAAAACAAGGGGACAGGATGTACAATACTAGAGGACGACATCAGGGGACTGAAAGGACACCAAGACATCATGAGAACATGATTGTAAGACAACAAGAGGAAAAGGAAGAAAGAAGACCAGGACGGTAACACGAGAAGACAGACTAAACGTCAACGAGGACAGTATGAGAAGGAGAGGACAACCAAACAAAAGGACAAGATGACATAAAGACAACTGAGGAAACTACAACAACAAAAGATAAGTAGAAAAAGACGCAGTTTTGGACATCATGAGTAAAGATGTAGATGATATCGAAAGTAAAGGACATGTAAAGTAAAGGACATGATGGACAAGATGATGAGACATTAAGGCGAACAATGGAGGACAGAATAAGAGGCCTGGAGGACCTTTCAGTCTCAAGTCTTCTTCAACACAGTCTGTTCATCAGTAAACTCTGGACGTATGCTTTAGGGCGGGGCTACCTGTGATTGACAGGTCTCTCAACGTGAAGCCTTTGTTTTCTTCTTAAATCTTAAACCCTTTCACAGTTTGTCTTTACACATCAATTTTGGTCGACAAAAACGTCTCCAGACTTCTGGGACACATTTCTCGACCAAAGAACCAAGATGGCGAAGGTCAAAGGCCCAAAGTGAGTCTTCTGTGGACGGTCTTTGATGTAGTTTTGAACTGTGGTGCCAAACCAAGGGGTACTTTCCCTCTATGCAAGGCCACTCCCCTTTTTTGGGTGAAAACCCTTGCTGTCATTTGACTGGCGCTAAATTCAGATTCTGAGGTTTTTGCCTATAACATCCACAATGTATAATCCTGTGCCTTTTTTATCTACAAGGAGCCCAGTGAAGATGATCAGACAGGCAAACTATTAAACAATGTTATTGGAGATCGATGATCGACGTTAAGAGTAGAACCAGAAGAAGTGGTCATCGCAGAGTCCGTGGAGGGCTTCCAGCTAGTTGTAATAGACATTTAGCAGGGATTATTCATCTCCCACTGAGCGGGATACCTCTGGGTTTTGCTCAGTATTAATCCAATTGTATGGTTTAATTTAAATCGATAGAGGATCGATGTCTGGTTGGTTTAACAGTGGACGAGTGGCAGGCAGCAGCTAACACTGAAACTGGGATTACTGAATTAAAACGTTTCTTTTACTGTCCTTTTTTAAGTGGAAGTAAAGAAAATCCTTATCCTGGATCATTGTGTTGTTTAAGCTTATAGACGTGATGAGGCAGGAAGTGACGTAGCTCCGCTCTGATCTATGTCCAATTCTTATATAAAGTCAAAGCTGGATACCAGATGTTTGTTTTATCATCACTGAAGCGGTTCGGTCATCTTTCAGGTCTCCTTTGTTTAACTTGTTAAGAAAAGACAGAGTTAAATATTAAATGAATTATTGTTTTGGTATCTGTGGTGAAGCTCAGAAATCAATTTAATTTAAAAAGCTTAAAGTGTCGGTGTGACTGGTCCTTTGTGTTTCAGCTACAGTGATGGGACAGTGTGTGTGTGTGTGTGTGTGTGTGTGTGTGTGTGTGTGTGTGTGTGTGTGTGTGGAGGTTGAGGGGGGGTCTTGATAATAGTATTTAATTTATCACTTAAAGTGGTGGGCGACCTCTGGGCGTCCCGGTCTCTCCATCTCCTCCTCAGCTGCTCCCTTTAATTGTCGGAGCCACGAGAGTAAATGAAAATCAACTGGCCTCATAATGAATAGAGGCCATTACTCTGTAAAAACCACACACACACACACACACACACACACACACACACACACACACACACACACACACACACACACACACACACACACACACACACACACACACACACACACACACACACACACACACACACACACACACACAGCTACACAAAGGCCGACTGAAGGTTTCCCTTTGTAGGTCCAAGAAAACAGAAAGAACAGGGGCGTTACTTAAAGCAGATATTATTGTACCTAATTGATGTAAGGTTGGTCCAATGGGAGTTCTCCATGTGATGTTGGATTATTGCATAAATTAATTTCAGTGGCAAACAAGTCAACAAAAACTCAGAATCTCTTTTTCACAGATGAGAAAAACTGACACATGTTCTGGTTTTAGGACTCATCAATGATTTACCAAATGCAAAGGGTGTCAGCATAGATAAAAAAGGGTTATTGATGAACACAATTAGTCAGAGTGTTCAATTAACAAATGACCACGGCGATGCTCAAACACAGATCCATTCATAACTTGGTCAGAACATTTCCAGGTAACTCTCGGAGTCATAAAATAGTTCTCGATAAAACACAGCTCACTATCATGGACACTTTGTTGAGTTTTTAAATGTATTTGTACTGTTTTGGTGCAAAAGATACAAAATGGAGATATGGAAACCTCATATTTACTGGATACGACTCAGGTTTCTTTTGTATTGGATTTCTGTTCTATTTTGCCTCCCTAACATATGTTCTTTCCAACTAATGGAAAACAAACATCCACAATCTACATTTAGGGGCTAACCCTAAACCTAATTTTGTCTGTTAGTGTCGGTAGATTTCTCCTACAGTATATTCAACAAAAGGCAATACGTAATGCGTTATTTGCATATTTAAACATAACATGTCAAACAACTTGTAATATATAAAAATAATGTCTTACTGTCCGTAATGAACTGTGGAAGTTTGATGGTAATCTCTGTTAGTTAAATTGTTTACCCTATTCACCTGTAGTTTCTTTCATTTGTGTATTGTATTGGAAATGTGTGCTATTTCTGCCTCCCTAACATACTGTATGTTCTTTCCAACTCGTGTAAAGAAAACATCCAAAATCCACATTAAGGAGCAAACCCTAACCCTAATTGTGTCTGTTAGTGCCTGGAGATTACTCCACAATTCACCAGAAGTCAATACATAAGGCCTCATATTCATATTTAAACATATACTTTTGGAAAACTCATAATGTAAAAAATAATTGTGGTAATGGCCGTAACGAAGTGGGGAAGTTTCATAGTGATATCTGTTAGTTACGTTGTTTACCCTATTCACCTAAAGTGTTTTGTCTTTTGTTTTGGATTGGAAATGTGTGCTATTATGCCTCCCTAACATATGTTCTTTCCAACTCGTGTAAAGAAAACATCCAAATCCACATTAAGGAGCTAACCCTAACCCTAACTGTGTCTGTAGATTACTCAAAGAATTCACCAAAAGTCAATACATAAAGCCTCATTTGCATATTTAAACATATCATTTCGGAAAACTCATAATTAATTGTGATTGTGTCCGTAATTAAGTGGGGAAGTTTCATGGTGATATCTGTTAGTTACATTTTTTACCCTATTAACCTGTAGTGTCTTTCAATTTTGTTCATGCATAAATAATCGTTATTCAGAAGCAAAATACTACTTTTGATGGTTTGAGTTTAATTTCAATGTAAAGGCTTTTGCACTTTTACCTCCATAACATTTTAAATGCAGGCCTTTTTTCTGCATTTCACTGTAATAGTACTACCTTTACTTCTTCCCCCCCCCCCTGACTCATAAATGGGATTCACCGTTGACTCCGTTAGTGCGTTAGCACGTTAGCTCGCGGCCTAGATGATCTATTCGGACAGATTTGTGGACGGGCGTCTTCACAGGACAGTGTAATGAAAAGCCTCTGAAGAGTCTCTCCGTGCTAAAGGGTTCATTACGCCCCGTCATCAATCCTTCCTCTTTCTGAAGCATTGCATTCATCAGGAAAATTAAAAAAGTGTCATGTCTGCGGTGATTTGTATTCTTCCATCAAAAACACACACCGGCGAGCTGCTTCAATTTGCATATTCTCAGGGTGTAATAATAACTCATTGGGCCGGGATGGGCTGCACGGAGGAGAGATGAGGACACAGAGAGAGGAAGACTGATAAAACCTGGAGAAAAGACCCACAAAAGAGGTTAAAAATGTGAATTATTAAAGAGTTTTACATTCCTGTGTTCATTGTATTGTGTATGATTTCACAAGCAACCCGTTTAGTTTGGAACAAATGTGAAAGATGGCAATCAAGGGAACTGTGGTGCAGTAACATATCCTTAGATTCCCTATCATGAAACCTAGACGTCTCCTGGATACTTCAGCCGTCTTGTTGGGTTTATTATAGTTCAGATGGACTCTAGTTAAAGGCTGTGCACACTTTTCGAGTTTTAGGTTAATTAGTCTTGGAAGTCGTGGAATTCAAAATAGATCCGACTACCTATCTTGTGGGGACTTCCTAAGGCCTCATACAGATGCTTATTCGTCTTACATTAGAACACCAACTGCGTTTTAAATCACTGGAAACTGAGCTTTTTTAAACTCTATTGCCAGTTTTGATGTTCAGACAGGAAGAAAAGGAGTTTTTGGACGGTATTATCGTTTTTGTAAGTCGTCATAAGTGAAGCGACGCAGTGAAATCAGATGACCCAAACATTGAGATCTGCTTTTTAGCAAACTGATGTAGAAGCATTTCTGTGCATATGTCTCTGGTACCACAGGCTGCTTATAACAGACTCATTATTAAGACCTTTCATTTGATTTTGAGGTGCTGTGCGGGTTATATTCAGTTTTGGCAACAAAACCAGGCGGATCGTCTTCAGTCTCAACGCATTTAGAGACTGGATTTGTGACTGTAGTACTTCGAGATATGTCATTGACATCTCCATGACCCTTTTGTTAGGTTTGTTTAAAATATGATTCCATGTTCCTTCATGTTACACCTAAGGGAGTGAGCACGTGTTAAATGTCACCGCCCTTTCTGAAGAACAATATTTGTGTCCTCTATAGATGGCAATGGCCGTCAGTCAATCCACAACTTTGTTTCCGATTCAATATCCCAATACTGTTGGAGGGATTCCCATTTAATGTTGAATGAGTAGACATCTGTGATCCCCAGAGTATGAATCCTGCACTTTAGTGATCTTCTGACTATTGATTCAGCACCATTATGTGTCTCCTGAAGAAGTGGTTTATCAATGAGGCAATTTAAGCTCAGTCGGATGGTTTCTATTGACAATATCACCAGGTGGACATTTGAATACCTTGTAGAACTCAGCTAGCGCTATCATGCTAATGGTTTACTCCTCCTTTCTGTTTTTATTGGTCACACAAAGGGTTTATCAGTGAGGTCAGCTCATTGTGATTGTTTGCTCTGATTTACAAACCAGAATAGATTCAGGTCCTTAATAGTGTTTAAATGCAATCAGCTGTCTATAGGAAGCCCGAATAAGACGTTAAACCGCGCTCTGATGGGATGTTTGTCTCTGATAATAAATCCCAGTGGTGCTGTAGGTGCCTGGAGGAGGGGGGGGGGGGGTCTTGTGGTCACCCAGAGGCGGGGTGGGGGTGATTATGTGGATGATATATGTATTGGAGAGGAGGTGCAGAGATGGAGGACACGGCTGACTGATCCATTTACATGACGGCTTTGTTAGGAAGTTCCCTGACAGATAATGATCCGCCCGACGACACCGCGGGGATTCAGATAAAAGATTAACAGGAAATTGTTTTAAAATGATAAAAAAATGAGGACATACAGAATATATAAATGTGACATTTCAGCTCAGGGTGGAAGAGGAGGTTTTGAAGACAATGAGGTGCTAACAGGAAGTGAGCAGATCAAAGCTCCGCCTGGGTTCAGACGCCAGCGAGTCACATTGTGATCTGTGTTTTTTTGAAGTGGCAGCATGGTGATTCTCTTCCTTTGTTTAACTTCTGCAGATTCCTTCCTCTGGAGTCCCAGTTTGGCAACAATGAGCGCCTTGTTCCATAATCCATGAAGAAGGCTAGAGGGAAGACAAGATGGCCGCTGTGGTGATGCAAGGCCTTCAGAGGGCAGGTGTTCTTTAACTCTGTCTTTACAGCTACTCCGTGTCGACGTGGATTTATGATCAAAGGGAAACGAACAAAAGAAGCCGAACACTGAACTTTGGTCTTGGGGATTCTTTAGTTTCTGTTTAGACGCTATGACTTTGGTTTAGTTGTTACATCTGAGGTCAGAAAGCACTTGCTTCTGTTACAGATCTGGATATTCAATCAGCTGATCACTCGACTGAGAAATTGACTTGTTACTTTCAATTATCTTTCAATGAGTTCTTGACCCATTGATACACAAACACACACAGGTCTGGTGTTGTTCTGGATCTGTCCTGTTACCAACCGTATGCACCTTTTTAAACCAACGAAGTGTCTCTCAAATGGTTGAAGATACTATGAAAGAGTTTTAAAAGGCGTTTAACCGGTTAATGTAAAAAAGAAGGCCTTGATTGGTATTCACATGTCTAACATCTCTCCTTCTGCATTGTCAAATCATCTGAAGACGTTATCAGACACAGACTGTAGACTCCTTTCCATATTCATATTGATCCTTTTTGCCTGTCAGTGTCAAAAACTAACTTTAAGTGTCATTGAAGCTGAAGGTCTAAATGATACCAATTTTAACAATGGTAATCCCATTTGATACAAACACATGGGAGAATAGGATCCAGGTTGACAAAATCCGCCTTTGGGAAAATAACAGCGAGTGTTTTATTTGATCCTGTCTGGCGGGGATGGAGAGGCTGATTGTTTAATTATCTCTAAATCAGTGTCTCTGTACACATCTGAGTTTCAGAGGCCTCACTAGAGTTTAATCTACACGAGTACATGCTCCAGCTTTCCTGTCGATGGTAACAAAGAGTTGCAGTCCACTTATTGGCTGCAGAGCTCTTGCTCAATACTGCATTTTAAGACATTTGAAAAATACAGAAATGACCCTTGAGACCTTGTTGTTTTGCATGAGCTCTTCATATGTCTACGCATTGTTCCCCCTTCAAAGATACAGACACATGTAACGCTAAACGTGTCCAATGACACAAAGCTGAAAACCATTGTTGTGTTGATCTCTTCTGGTGGAAATTGAAAGGCTTCCATTGAAGGTTTAATGATGTCTCAATGAGCATCTCTGAGTATCTGAGGCCTCGTTAGTGTTGATAGTTGATATTGTCAGCGTAGTGCCTGCTCCTCTGTGTTCCTCCTCTGTGGTTTTTGGATCGTGTTCTCTGTGTAATCTGAATCTTTCATTGGGGGAGCTAATCAACTCCTCGCCTACAAACAACATCAAATAGTGAAGTGGAGCGTCCGCCCCCGCCGTTCGTTTTGAACAGTCGCCGGCGGCACCGAATGTTTCTCTCACTTTCATTTTAATGATGCTCTTCCTCCAGCTTAAGTAAAGTCTTCCACCGTAGAGCCAGAGA